>NC_084633.1:37019769-37087269 GCF_033978795.1 Nerophis ophidion | reverse complement strand
TTAGCACATATGCTAACACTGCTAGCATTTTAATGTGCGCATGCTAATATTTTAGGCTAGCTCTATAGCTCTTTTTGTGAACAGTAACACCTAAAACTCCCTGATTCCGACACTCTGCACCATCTTAAAAGCATGGCGGCTTCCGGCAACGCCCGGCCGGAGGTCCAGGGCACAGATAGCAGGACCATCACATTTTCTATCGGTTGTCTATCCCAAACTGCAGACCTACTCGGGCTTGTTCTGCGTGGTCATCAACCCCTACAAGAACCTGCCCATCTACTCGGAGAACATAATCGAGATGTACCGAGGGAAGAAAAGGCACGAGATGCCGCCTCACATCTACGCCATCTCGGAGTCGGCGTACCGCTGCATGCTCCAAGGTAGGACTCCCCGTCTTTTGTGTGTGTGTGTGGTCGCTGACGGCTGTGTGCATGCGGAGTCACGGGTGTTGCTGCCAGGCCGGGTGTGTGCAGGTCTTGGTGGGCAAGGAGTTTGGCGTTCTGCAGCACACCCCAGGGATTAGTGTGCCAAGAAAGGGTGTGGCATGAAATGTGCTGGATTGTCCACCCACCTTATTTACTTCCATGACGACCTGCATAAAGTTCAGTGAGCAGGGTTAGAGCATGTTTGTTGACTGCAATTGTATTTGCGGCATGACTAGGGAAGGTTGTTTGGATTGGGTTTTCACTCTAAAGCCCAATTCATAGTCATTGACCCGATTTTCTCACATTGTTTACCTCCGTGACAACCTTCTTAAAAGTTTTGTAATCAGTCATAAATATCGGGCAGCTAAAACGAGCCAAGCATATATAGGCGTAAAAAGAGCGTTTGGTATTTTCCCATCATGCATTGTTATGGATTTAAACGGGTGTCATTTCGAATTCTCTATGGTGTTTGGACACTTTCATAATGTCCACCGAGCAGGTTGTGATGTGTGTGACCTGGTGTGTTGATCTTTGTTAGTTGCATTTTTTTTTTTTCTGCACCATGACTAGGGACAGTTGTTTGGATTGTGTCATATAAGTAAATGATGTGCTATTATTTCAAAACACTTCCAAAGGTCACTGAGCTGATAAACTCACATCGTCTTCACATTCAGTCAATTTTTTTTACTTGTCCAGGGTAGGCTCCAGCACCCCACCGCCACCCCCAAAAGGGACAAGCGGTAGAAAATGAATGGATGGATAGATGGATGTATTGATTTAGTCAATTAATCATTAGTCATAGTCTAAATTGCATAAGTGTCCATGTTAGAATTTCTACAAGTGTCCAATTAGACAAACAGATTTCTTGTAAGTTGCTTTTTTGCAGAAAGCAAATAAACCGTTATCGGCGCTGAAATATTTACTCCGACGGGGTTAACTAATTTTTGTCCTTGTACCCGTGATCTTGTGCTTCCGGTTATACCCCAAAGATAATGACCATAGGTGAGGATGGGAACATAGATCGACCGATAAATTGAGAGCTTTGCCTTCCGGCTCAGCTCCTTCTTCACCAAGACTGACCAATACAGGGTCAGCATCCCTATCGTCCACTCTTCCCTCACTGGTGAACAAGACCCCGAGGTTCTTGAACTCCTCCACTTGGGGTAGGATCTCTTCCCCAACCCGAAGATGGCACTCCACCCTGGTGCTGATTGTCATCCCGGTAGCTTCACACTCGGACGAACTGATCCAGTGAGAACTGAAGATCCTGGTCAGATGAAACCATCAGGACCACATCATCTGCAAAAAGCAGAGACTTCATCCTGCAGCCACCAAACCGTATCCCCACAACACCAGTGCCTAGAAATTCTGTTCTTAAAAGTTGTAAACTAAAATGGTGACAATGGCAGCCCTGGCAGAGTCCAGCCCTCACTGGAAAGAGGTCCAACTTACCACTGGCAATGCGGACCAAGCTCTGTCACTGATCATGCAGGGAGCGGACCGCCCAATCAAGCTGTTCGATACCTCCTACTCTCTGAGCATTTTCCACAGGACTTCCAGAGGGACACGATCGAATGTCTACTCCAAGTCCACAAAATACAATAAGACTGGTCGGTCAAACGCCCATGCACCCTCAATGATCCTGCTGGGAGTATAGAGCTGGTCCACAGTTCCCCGACCAGGGATAAAACCACAAGGCTGAGGTGTGTGATCCTACGATAAATGGAACACGCCCTCTGTTTCTCTTTCTGTCCATATTAATGATCAACAGAATCGGTGACAAATGTCCAACCTTCACTGGAAACAGGTCCGACTTACTGTCGGCAATGCGGACATAGACCACAATCAGGCGGTCCGATACCCCATACTCCCTGAGCACTTACCAAGTGATACTTTTGAATTCCTTCTCCAAGTCCACAAAACACATGCAGACTGGCCGGTCAAACGCCCATGCACCCTCAAGGATCCTGCCGGGAGTATAAATGGTAAATGGGTTGTACTTGTATAGCGCTTTTCTACCCCTTTTTTAAGGAGCCCAAAGCGCTTTGACACTATTTCCACATTCGCCCATTCAATCAATCAATCAATCAATGTTTACTTATATAGCCCTAAATCACTAGTGTCTCAAAGGGCTGCACAAACCACCACGACATCCTCGGTAGGCCCACATAAGGGCAAGGAAAACTCACACCCAGTGGGACGTCGGTGACAATGATGACTATGAGAACCTTAGAGAGGAGGAAAGCAATGGATGTCGAGCGGGTCTAACATGATACTGTGAAAGTTCAATCCACAATGGATACAACACAGTCGCGAGAGTCCAGTCCAAAGAGGATCCAAGACACAGCAGCGAGAGTCCCGTTCACAGCGGAGCCAGCAGGAAACCATCCCAAGCGTAGGCGGACCAGCAGCGCAGAGATGTCCCTAGCCGATACACAGGCGAGCAGTACATGGCCACCGGATCGGACCGGACCCCCTCCACACGGGAGAGTGGGACATAGAAGAAAAAGAAAAGAAACGGCAGATCAACTGGTCTAAAAAGGGAGTCTATTTAAAGGCTAGAGTATACAAATGAGTTTTAAGGTGAGACTTAAATGCTTCTACTGAGGTGGCATCGCGAACTGTTACCGGGAGGGTATTCCAGAGTACTGGAGCCCGAACGGAAAATGCTCTATAGCCCGCAGACTTTTTTTGGGCTTTGGGAATCACTAATAAGCCGGAGTCCTTTGAACGCAGATTTCTTGCCGGGACATATGGTACAATACAATCGGCAAGATAAGATGGAGCTAGACCGTGTAGTATTTTATACACACACATTCACACACTGATGGCGCGAGCTGCCATGCAAGGCGCTCACCAGGACCCATCAGGAGCAAGGGTGAAGTGTCTTGCCCAAGGACACAAAAGAAGTGACTAGGATGGTAGAAGGTGGGGATTGAACCAGTAACCCTCAGATTGCTGGCACAGCCACTCTACCAACTTCGCCACGCCTCCCCTGAGGACTTCCCGAGGGACACAATCGAATTCCTTCTCCAAGTCCACAAAACACATGCGGACTGGTCGGTCAAACGCCCATGCACCCTCAAGGATCCCGCCGGGAGTATAGACCTGGTCCACAGTTCCCCGACCAGGCTGAGGTGTGTGATCCTACAATAAATGGAACACACTCTCTGTTTCTCCTTCTGTCCATAAAAATTATCAACAGAATCGGTGACAAATGTCCAACCTTCACTGGACTTACTGCCGGCAATGCGGACACAGACCACACAGGGAGCGGAGCGCCACAATCAGGCGGTCCGACACCCCATACTCCCTGAGCACATCCCGAGGGACACAATCGAATTCCTTGTCCAAGTCCACAGAACACATGTACACTGGTTGGTCAAACGCCCATGCACCCTCAAGGATCCTGCCGGGAGTATAGACCTGGTCCACAGTTCCCCGACCAGGCTGAGGTGTGTGATCCTACGATAAATGGAACACACCCTCTGTTTCTCCGTCTGTCCATAAAAATGATCAACAGAATCGGTGACAATGGTCCAACTTTGACTGGAAACAGGTCCGACTTATGCGGACACAGACCATACAGGGAGCGGAGCGCCACAATCAGGCGGTCCGATACCCCATACTCCCTGAGCACATCCCGAGGGACACAATCGAATTCCTTGTCCAAGTCCACAGAACACATGTACACTGGTTGGTCAGACGCACATGCACCCTCAAGGATCCTGCCGGGAGTATAGACCTGGTCCACAGTTCCCCGACCAGGCTGAGGTGTGTGATCCTACGATAAATGGAACACACCCTCTGTTTCTCCGTCTGTCCATAAAAATGAACAACAGAATCGGTGACAATGGTCCAACTTTGACTGGAAACAGGTCCGACTTATGCGGACACAGACCATACAGGGAGCGGAGCGCCACAATCAGGCGGTCCGACACCCCATACTCCCTGAGCACATCCCGAGGGACACAATCGAATTCCTTGTCCAAGTCCACAAAACACATGTACACTGGTTGGTCAAATGCCCATGCACCCTCAAGGATCCTGCCGGGAGTATAGACCTGGTCCACAGTTCCCCGACCAGGCTGAGGTGTGTGATCCTACGATAAATGGAACACACCCTCTGTTTCTCCTTCTGTCCATAAAAATGAACAACAGAATCGGTGACAATGGTCCAACTTTGACTGGAAACAGGTCCGACTTATGCGGACACACACCATACAGGGAGCGGAGCGCCACAATCAGGCGGTCCGACACACCATACTCCCTGAGCACATCCCGAGGGACACAATCGAATTCCTTGTCCAAGTCCACTAAACACATGTACACTGTTTGGTCAAATGCCCATGCACCCTCAAGGATCCTGCCGGGAGTATAGACCTGGTCCACAGTTCCCCGACCAGGCTGAGTTGTGTGATCCTACGATAAATGGAACACACCCTCTGTTTCTCCTTCTGTCCATAAAAATGATCAACAGAATCGGTGACAAATGTCCAACCTTCACTGGACTTACTGCCGACTTATGCGGACACAGACCATACAGGGAGCGGAGCGCCACAATCAGGCGGTCCGACACCCCATTCTCCCTGAGCACATCCCGAGGGACACAATCGAATTCCTTGTCCAAGTCCACAGAACACATGTACACTGGTTGGTCAAACACCCACGCACCCTTCAAGGATCCTGCCGGGAGTATAGACCTGTTCCACAGTTCCACGACCAGGCCGAAAACCAAAAGGCTGAGGAATGTGATCCTACGATACTTTAATGCACCCTCTGTTTCTCCTTCTGTCCATAAAAATGAACAACAGAATCGGTGACAATGGTCCAACTTTGACTGGAAACAGGTCCGACTTATGCGGACACAGACCATACAGGGAGCGGAGCGCCACAATCAGGCGGTCCGATACCCGATACTCAGTGAGCACATCCCGAGGGATACAATCGAATTCCTTGTCCAAGTCCACAGAACACATGTACACTGGTTGGTCAAACACCCACGCACCCTTCAAGGATCCTGCTGGGACTTTAGAACTGGTCCAACGTTCCAAAACCAGGACAAAAACCTGAACTTTTTTGGATAAATCCTCCGCATCTTGGAGTCTGAAGTAACTCACCGTCACACTATGCTTTCAGACGTTTCTATTAACAGACTTTTTCAGCATGGTGTTCAATAAGGTCCACTTTGAGACCTACATCAGTCTGTCTTCTCCGGACCAAGGCTGTCAGTCTGAACGTACGCTTGAAAGGAGTGTTTGCTTTTCTGCCTGTCACGCTGTGACCTGGTCACGGCGTGACAGCTGCCAGGGTTTGTGTGTGTGATGGACTCCCTGTTATTACAGCCCTCCGGCTGGTCTCTGGACTCTGCCGGACCAACAGCTGAGGGGGCCCCGGGTTGACAATCGCCAGTACTTCAACCGTCTATTTCCAGGAAAGCTATTTTTGAACTCATTCTCCGTGACGTTCTCTTTCCTCCGATTGGAGGGTTAAGTTCCGTGCTTTCACCGTCCGTCGAGCTTTACGGGCAAACGCATAAATATGTTTGCCAGGATTCGGTACACCGCCATTCTTGTGTTTGACCCCGAGGCTGGGGGGGTTCTTTCTTTTGGTGCAGTGGCCCCTCGAGGAGGAGGGGCGCAGGGTCCAGTGGAATGAGGTCACCACTGTCCCCTTGCTGAGCTAAATTGTACATGCTGAGTCACAGTCAACTTGTGTCAAGATCAGCCAGTCACCCGCCACCGGGCAGGGGTGCATCACTATGGATACCTTGCGTGTGTGTCTGTGTGTGTGTGTGTTTGTGCGACCAAAATAACCGTCCCCCGGGAGCTCAGATAGAGGTGTCTGTTTGTGAGTGACAGGGCTTTAGTTACGTGGGCTTACCTGGCGTCTAATGGTTCTGTGACGGGTACTCCTCTCCCAAATCCATCTTTCCCAGTAATACACAACAGAATGTACTGCAAACGCCATGAGCTGCTTCTTCATATTTTCATGGATAAAGGTCCACCGTTATTTATCGCCATTCCACTTCACCTATTCGGCTGCATACGCACACCTTTTATTTACAAAATGGTAAATAAAAAGAGAATACAACAAATGCTTTTCAAATTATATTCAATTGAATAGACTGCAAAGACAAGATATTTCCTGTTCACACTTTTTGGCAAATAATCATGAACTTCGAATGTAATGGCAGCAACACATGGCAAAAAAGGCATTTTTACCAGTGTGTTACATGGCCTTTCCTTTCAAAAACACCCAGTAAAGGTTTGGGAATTCACGAGACACATTTTTGAAGTGGAATTTTTTTCCATTCTTGCTTGATGTACAGCTTAAGTTGTTCAACACCCTTTTACTATGAAGCCACGCCGTTGTAACACCTGGCTTGGCATCGTCTTGCTGAAATAAGCAGGGGCGTCCATGATCACGTTGCTTGGATGGCAATATGTGTTGCTCCAAAAGCTGTATGTACCTTTCAGCATTAATGGTGCCTTCCCAGATGTGTAAGTTACCCATGCCTTGGCCACTAATACACCCCCATACCCTCACACATGCTGCCTTTTACACTTTGCGCCTAGAACAGTCAGGATGGTTCTTTTCCTCTTTAGTTCCGGACGTCAACAGTTTCCAAAAGCAATTTGAAATGCGGAGTCGTCAGACCACAGAACCCTTTTCCACTTTGCATCAGTCCGTCTTAGATGAGCTCGGCCCCAACAAAGCGTTTCTGGGTGTTGTTGATAAATGGCTGTGGCTTTGCATAGTAGAGTTTTAACTTGCACTTACAGATGTAGCGACCAACTGTAGTTACTGACAGTGGTTTCCTGAAGTGTGCCTGAGCCCATGTGGTGATATCCTTTACACTGGGGTCACCAACCTTTTTGAAACCAAGAGCTGCTTCTTGGGTACTGATTAATGTGAAGGGCTACCAGTTTGATACACACTTAAATAAATTGTCAGAAATAACCAATTTGCTCAATTTACCTTTAATATATATATATTCCGTCGTACATTTTTTCCTTTTACAGAAGGTTTTTTAGTAGAGAATAAATGATGAAAAAACACTCAATTGAACGGTTTAAAAGAAGAGAAAACAGGAAAAAAATGTAAAAGAAATCTTGAAACATAGTTTTTCTTCAATTTAGACTCTTTAAAATTCAAAATTTAACCGAGAAAAAAAAAAGAGAAAAACTAGCTAATTTGTATCTTTTTGTAAAAATTTAAAAAATAATTTATGGAACATCATTAGTAATTTTTCCTGGATGAAGATTAATTTTAGAATTTTGACGACATGTTTTAAATCTGTTAAAATCCAATCTGCACTTTGTTAGAATATATAACAAATTGGACCAAGCTATATTTCTAACAAAGACAAATCATTATTTCTTCTAGACTTTCCAGAACAAAATTTTAAAAGAAATTCAAAAGACTTTGAAATAAGATTTAAATTTGATTCTACAGACTTTCTAAATTTGCCCGAATATTTTTTTTTGAGTTTTAATCATAATAAGTTTGAAGAAATATTTCCCAAATATTCTTCGTCGAAAAAACAGAAGCTAAAATGAAGAATTAAATAAAAATGTATTTATCAATCAATCAACCAATCAATCAATGTTTATTTATATAGCCCTAAATCACTAGTGTCTCAAAGGGCTGCACAAACCACTACGCCATCCTGGTAGGCCCACATAAGGGCAAAGAGAACGTGGGTGACAATGACTTTGAGAAACCTTGGAGAGGACTGCATATGTGGGCAACCCCCCCACCCCCCTCTATTTAATATTTACTTTATTCTTTAAAATAATAAAAAAAAAAAAAAACTTAATCATTGATTTAAATTGTCAGGAAAGAAGAGGAAGGAATTTAAAAGATAAAAAGATATGTGTTTAAAAATCCAAAAATAATTTTTAAGGTTGTATTTTTTCTCTAAAATTGTCTTTCTGAAAGTTATAAGAAGCAAAGTAAAAAAATAAATGAATTTATTTAAACAAGTGAAGACAAAGTCTTTAAAACACAGGTGCCAAATTCTGGCCCGTGGGATTCTACACACACACACACACAAGTGAATGCAAGGCATACTTGGTCAACAGTCATACAGGTCACACTGAGGGTGGCCGTATAAACAACTTTAAAACTGTAACAAATATGCACCACACTGTAAACCCACACCAAACAAGAATGACCAACACATTTCGGGAGAACATCTGCACTGTAACACAACATCAACACAACAGAACAAATACCCAGAATCCCTTGCAGCACTAACTCTTCCGGGACACTACAATATACACCCCCGCTACTACCAACAAACCTCGATTTCGCAGGTCACTATAAAGTTATATAAGCCTTGCTTGTTCAATATTCAATGCAAAACTTGTTTGGGTCCCTATTAAAAGGTTACATTGTTCAACTTTGGCCCGCGGCTTTGTTCCGTTTAGAATTTTGGCCCACTCTGTATTTGACTTTGACACCCCTGCTTTAAAATATTTTCTTGGATTTTCAAATTCTATTTGAGTTTCGTCTCTCTTATAATTAAAAATGTCGAGCAAAGCGAGACCAGCTTGCTAGTAAATAAAGACAATTTTAAAAATTGAGGCAGCTCACTGGTAAGTGCTGCTATTTGAGCTATTTTTAGAACAGGCCAGTGGGCGACTCATCTGGTCCTTACGGGCGACCTGATGCCCGCGGGCACTGTGTTGGTGACCCCTGCTTTACACACTGATGTGGATTTTTGATGCAGTACCGCCTGAGGGATCAAAGGTCAGTAATATCATGGCTTACTTGCAGGGATTTCTCCACATTCTCTGAACCTTTTGATGATATTACGGAGCGTAGATGGTGAAATCCCTAAATTCCTTGCAATAGCTGCTTGAGAAATGTTGTTCTTAAAACAATTTGCTCAGGCATTTGTTGACAAAGTGGTGACCCTCGCCCCGTCCTTGTTTGTGAATGAGTGAGCATTTCACGGAAGCTGCTTTTATAGCCAATCATGGCACCCACCTGTTCCCAATTAGCCTGTTCACCTGTGGGATGTTCCCAATCAGTCTTTGATGAGCATTCCTCAACTTTCTCACTCTTTTTTGCCACTTGTGCCAACTTTTTTTGAAACATGTTGCAGGCATCAAATTCCAAATGAGCTAATATTTGCAAAAAAACAACAGCGTGTAAAGGATATCACCACCTGGGGAACATTATCACAATTTCAAAAGGGTTAAAAACAATAAAAATCAGTTCCCAGTGGCTTATTGTATTTTTTGAAGCTTTTTTCAAAATTTCACCGGTCCCCGAATATCCCTAAAAAAGCTTTAAAGTGTTTGATTTTCGCTATTTGCGATGCGACTATTCATTTTCCTGTGACGTCACACAGTGCTGCCAATGTAAACAAACAATGGCGAATACCACAGCAAGATATAGCGACATTAGCTCGGATTCAGACTCGGATTTCAGCGGCTTAAGCGATTCAACAGATTACGCATGTATTGAAACAGATGGTTGGAGTATGAAAGTATTGAAGAAGAAACTGAAGCTATTGAGTGAATAGCTATTGACACTATTCATAGCCATAGCATGGCCGAATAGCTGCGTTAGCATCGCCGGTAAAATTTGCGGACCAAACGATCAGGACTTTGGCATCTCGTGACACTGGAGCAACTTAAATCCGTCGATTGGTAAGTGTTTGTTTCGCATTAAATGTGGGTGGAAGGAAACGTAATATAGTTGCAAATGCATCTGCAGGTTATCCATACATCTCTGTGCCATGTCTGCTTTAGCACCGCCGGTAAATAGCATGTTGGCGTCGATTAGCATAGCATGTTAGCATCGATTAGCTGGCGGTCACGCCGCGACCAAATATGTCTGATTAGCACATAAGTCAAGATCAACAAAACTCACCTTTGTGATTTTGTTGACTTTATGGTTGCAAATGCATCTGCAGGTTATCCATACATCTCTGTGCCATGTCTGCTTTAGCATCGCCGGTAAAATGTGGAGACACTCTGGTACATTCAATGGGGTCTGGCGGCAGACAGTTTGGCATCTTCGGGCCAGTGGTGCAACTTGAATCCCTCCCTGTTAGTGTTGTTACACCCTCCGACAACACACCGACGAGGCATGATGTCTCCAAGGTTCCAAAAAATAGTCGAAAAAACGGAAAATAACAGAGCTGAGACCCAATGTTTGCAATGTGTTGAAAATGAAAATGGCGGCTGTATTACCTCGGACACGTCACGTTCTGACGTCATCGCAAAAAGAGCGATAAATAGAAAGGCGTTTATTTCGCCAAAATTCACCCATTTAGAGTTCGGAAATCGGTTAAAAAAATATATGGTCTTTTTTTCTGCGCCATCAAGGTATATATTGACGCTTACATAGGTCTGGTGATAATGTTCCCCTTTAAAACTCTACTATGCAAAGCCACAGCCATTTATCAACAACACCCGGAAATGCTTCGTTCATCTTTGCAGAGCATTCCTCGACTTTCTCAGTCTTTTTTTGCCACGTGTGTCAGCTTTTTCGAAACATGTTGCAGGCATCACATTCCAAATGAGCTAATATTTGCAATAAAAAATAAAGATTGTCAGTGTGAAGATGAAATATCTTGTCTTTGCCGTCTATTCAATAGAATATAAGTTGAAAAGGATTTGTTGTATTCTCTTTTTATTTAGTCAGGCTCGCGGCGGTCAGCCCCCGACATTGTTGACAAGGGGGGGAGGATGGCCGAGTGCCAGACACAGCGGTCACATGCCTGCTGGGGACTTTCTTGGCAACTGTTGCTCTGATCTCCTCAGGGCAGATGGCACAAGCATATGTTGTGATAGCATGCTAACGTTAGCATGCTAACTTTTTTTTTTTTTTTTGGGCTCATTTTGCAGCCGTTTACTCCAGAGTCATGTAACTTGGTATGTGACACATGCTAACGTTTTTAGCTCATTTTGCAGTTGTTTACTCCAGAGTCATGTACCTTGGTATGTGACACATGCTAACGTTTTTAACACATTTTGCAGTTGTTTACTCCATAGTCATGTAACTTGGTATGTGACACATGCTAATTGTTGGCATGCTAACTTTTTTTTGGGGCTCATTTTGCAACCATTTACCTCAGAGTGATGTAACTTGGTATGTGACACATGCTAACGTTTTTAGCTCATTTTGCAGCTGTTTACCCCAGGTTCATGTAACTTGGTATGTGACACATGCTAACGTTTTTAGCTCATTTTGCAGTTGTTTACTCCAGAGTCATGTAACTTGGTATGTGACACATGCTAACGTTTTTAGCTCATTTTGCAGTTGTTTACTCCAGAGTCATGTAACTTGGTATGTGACACATGCTAACGTTTTTAGCTCATTTTGCAGTTGTTTACTCCAGAGTCATGTAACTTGGTATGTGACACATGCTAACGTTTTTAGCTCATTTTGCAGTTGTTTACTCCAGAGTCATGTAACTTGGTATGTGACACATGCTAACGTTTTTAGCTCATTTTGCAGTTGTTTACTCCATAGTCATGTAACTTGGTATGTGACACATGCTAATTGTTGGCATGCTAACTTTTTTTGGGGGCTCATTTTGCAACCATTTACCTCAGAGTGATGTAACTTGGTATGTGACACATGCTAACGTCTTTAGCTCATTTTGCAGCTGTTTACCCCAGGTTCATGTAACTTGGTATGTGACACATGCTAACGGTTGGCATGCTAACTTTTTTTTTTAGCTAATTTTGCAACCAGACTTATACAACTTCATACCACACACATGCTAACATCAGCATTTTAATTTAAGATTAATTTTGCATCCATTTACCCCAGAATCATTGAAATTGGTATATGACGCATGCTAACGTTTTGTTTTGTAGCTCATTTTGCAACCGTTTACCCCAGTGTCATGTAACTTGGTATGTGACACATGCTAACTGTTAGCATGCTAACTTAGTTTTTAGTCCATTTTGCAGACGTTTACCCCAGAGTCATGTAACTTGGTAAGACATATGCTAACTTTATTAGCTCATTTTGCAGCCGTTTACCCCAGAGTCATATAACTTGCTTTGTGACACATGCTAACGTTTTTAACACATTTTGCAGTTGTTTACTCCATAGTCATGTAACTTGGTATGTGACACATGCTAATTGTTGGCATGCTAACTTTTTTTTGGGGCTCATTTTGCAACCATTTACCTCAGAGTGATGTAACTTGGTATGTGACACATGCTAACGTTTTTAGCTCATTTTGAAGCTGTTTACCCCAGGTTCATGTAACTTGGTATGTGACACATGCTAACGTTTTTAGCTCATTTTGCATCCGTTTACTCCGGAGTCATGTAACTTGGTATGTGACACATGCTAACGTTTTTAGCTCATTTTGCAGTTGTTTACTCAAGAGTCATGTAACTTGGTATGTGACACATGCTAACGTTTTTAGCTCATTTTGCAGTTGTTTACTCCAGAGTCATGTAACTTGGTATGTGACACATGCTAACGTTTTTAGCTCATTTTGCAGTTGTTTACTCAAGAGTCATGTAACTTGGTATGTGACACATGCTAACGTTTTTAGCTCATTTTGCAGTTGTTTACTCCAGAGTCATGTAACTTGGTATGTGACACATGCTAACGTTTTTAGCTCATTTTGCAGTTGTTTACTCCAGAGTCATGTAACTTGGTATGTGACACATGCTAATTGTTGGCATGCTAACTTTTTTTTTTTTTTTTTTTTTGGGCTCATTTTGTCCTCCCCGTGAATGCGTGGGTTCCCTCCGGGTACTCCGGCTTCCTCCCACCTCCAAAGACATGCACCTGGGGATAGGTTGATTGGCAACACTAAATGGTCCCTAGTGTGTGAATGTTGTCTGTCTATCTGTGTTGGCCCTGCGATGAGGTGGCGACTTGTCCAGGGTGTAACCCGCCTTCCGCCCGATTGTAGCTGAGATAGGCGCCAGCGCCCCCCGTGACCCCGAAAGGGAATAAGCGGTAGAAAATGGATGGATGGATTTTGCAACCATTTACCTCAGTCATGTAACTTGGTATGTGACACATGCTAACGTTTTTAGCTCATTTTGCATCCGTTTACTCCAGAGTCATGTAACTTGGTATGTGACACATGCTAACGTTTTTAGCTCATTTTGCAGTTGTTTACTCAAGAGTCATGTAACTTGGTATGTGACACATGCTAACGTTTTTAGCTCATTTTGCAGTTGTTTACTCCAGAGTCATGTAACTTGGTATGTGACACATGCTAATTGTTGGCATGCTAACTTTATTTTTTATTTTTTTGGGGCTCATTTTGTCCTCCCCGTGAATGCGTGGGTTCCCTCCGGGTACTCCGGCTTCCTCCCACTTCCAAAGACATGCACCTGGGGATAGGTTGATTGGCAACACTAAATTGGCCCTAGTGTGTGAATGTTGTCTGTCTATCTGTGTTGGCCCTGCGATGAGGTGGCGACTTGTCCAGGGTGTACACCGCCTTCCGCCCGATTGTAGCTGAGATAGGCGCCAGCGCCCCCCGCGACCCCGACAGGGAATAAGCGGTAGAAAATGGATGGATGGATTTTGCAACCATTTACCTCAGTCATGTAACTTGGTATGTGACACATGCTAACGGTTTTAGCTCATTTTGCAGCCGTTTACTCCAGAGTCATGTAACTTGGTATGTGACACATGCTAATTGTTGGCATGCTAACTTTTTTTTTTTTTTTTTTGGGCTCATTTTGTCCTCCCCGTGAATGCGTGGGTTCCCTCCGGGTACTCCGGCTTCCTCCCACCTCCAAAGACATGCACCTGGGGATAGGTTGATTGGCAACACTAAATTGGCCCTAGTGTGTGAATGTTGTCTGTCTATCTGTGTTGGCCCTGCGATGAGGTGGCGACTTGTCCAGGGTGTACCCCGCCTTCCGCCCGATTGTAGCTGAGATAGGCGCCAGCGCCCCCCGTGACCCCGAAAGGGAATAAGCGGTAGAAAATGGATGGATGGATTTTGCAACCATTTACCTCAGTCATGTAACTTGGTATGTGACACATGCTAACGTTTTTAGCTCATTTTGCATCCGTTTACTCCAGAGTCATGTAACTTGGTATGTGACACATGCTAACGTTTTTAGCTCATTTTGCATCCGTTTACTCCAGAGTCATGTAACTTGGTATGTGACACATGCTAACGTTTTTAGCTCATTTTGCAGCCGTTTACTCCAGAGTCATGTAACTTGGTATGTGACACATGCTAACGTTTTTAGCTCATTTTGCAGTTATTTACTCCAGAGTCATGTAACTTGGTATGTGACACATGCTAACGTTTTTAGCTCATTTTGCAGTTGTTTACTCAAGAGTCATGTAACTTGGTATGTGACACATGCTAACGTTTTTAGCTCATTTTGCAGTTGTTTACTCCAGAGTCATGTAACTTGGTATGTGACACATGCTAACGTTTTTAACACATTTTGCAGTTGTTTACTCCAGAGTCATGTAACTTGGTATGTGACACATGCTAATTGTTGGCATGCTAACTTTTTTTTTTTTTTTTTTTTTGGGCTCATTTTGTCCTCCCCGTGAATGCGTGGGTTCCCTCCGGGTACTCCGGCTTCCTCCCACCTCCAAAGACATGCACCTGGGGATAGGTTGATTGGCAACACTAAATTGGCCCTAGTGTGTGAATGTTGTCTGTCTATCTGTGTTGGCCCTGCGATGAGGTGGCGACTTGTCCAGGGTGTACACCGCCTTCCGCCCGATTGTAGCTGAGATAGGCGCCAGCGCCCCCCGCGACCCCGAAAGGGAATAAGCGGTAGAAAATGGATGGATGGATTTTGCAACCATTTACCTCAGTCATGTAACTTGGTGTGTGACACATGCTAACGGTTTTAGCTCATTTTGCAGCCGTTTACTCCAGAGTCATGTAACTTGGTATGTGACACATGCTAACGTTTTTAGCTCATTTTGCAGTTGTTTACTCCATAGTCATGTAACTTGGTATGTGACACATGCTAATTGTTGGCATGCTAACTTTTTTTTTGGGGCTCATTTTGCAACCATTTACCTCAGAGTGATGTAACTTGGTATGTGACACATGCTAACGTTTTTAGCTCATTTTGCAGCTGTTTACCCCAGGTTCATGTAACTTGGTATGTGACACATGCTAACGGTTGGCATGCTAACTTTTTTTTTTAACTAATTTTGCAACTAGACTTATACAACTTCATACCAGACACATGCTAACATCAGCATTTTAATTTAAGATTAATTTTGCATCCATTTACCCCAGAATCATTGAAATTGGTATATGACGCATGCTAACGTTTTGTTTTGTAGCTCATTTTGCAACCGTTTACCCCAGTGTCATGTAACTTGGTATGTGACACATGCTAACTGTTAGCATGCTAACTTAGTTTTTAGTCCATTTTGCAGACGTTTACCCCAGAGTCATGTAACTTGGTAAGACATATGCTAACTTTATTAGCTCATTTTGCAGCCGTTTACCCCAGAGTCATATAACTTGCTTTGTGACACATGCTAACGTTTTTAGCTCATTTTGCTGTTGTTTACTCCAGAGTCATGTAACTTGGTATGTGACACATGCTAATTGTTGACATGCTAATTTTTTTTTTTTTTTTTTTTTTTTTTTTTTTGGGGCTCATTTTGCAACCATTTACCCCAGAGTCATGTAACTTGGTATGTGACACATGCTAACGTTTTTAGCTCATTTTGCAGCCGTGTACCCCAGGTTCATGTAACTTGGTATGTGACACATGCTAACTGTTGGCATGCTAACTTTTTTTTAAGCTAATTTCGCAACCATCAATCAATCAATCAATCTTTATTTATATAGCAAATGTCTCAAAGGACTGTACAAACCAGTACGACTACAACATCCTCGGAAGAACCAGACTCATACAACTTCATACCTGACACATGCTAACATCAGCATTTAATTTTAGATAAATTTTGCATCCATTTACCAAGGAGTCATGGAAATTGGTATATGACACATGCTAACTTTTTTTTTTTTAAGCTCATTCTGTAACCGTTTACCCCAGTGTCATGTAACTTGGTATGTGACACATGCTAACTGTTAGCATGCTAACATAGTTTTTGGTCCATTTTGCTGACGTTTACCCCAGAGTCATGTAACTTGGTAAGAGACACATGCTAACTTTATTAGCTCATTTTGCACCCGTTTACCCCAGAGTCATGTAACTTGATATGTGACACATGCTAACTTTTTTAGCTCATTTTGCAGCCGTTTACCCCATGTTTATGTAACTTGGTATGTGACACATGCTAACTTTTTTAGCTCATTTTGCAGCCGTTTACCCCAGAGTCATGTAACTACTTTTTTTTTGCTCATTTTGCAAACATTTACCCCAGAGTCAAGTAACTTGATAAGTGACACATGCTAACTTTTTCAGCTCATTTTGCAGCCGTTTACCCCAGGTTCCTGTAACTTGATATGTGGCACATGCTAACTGTTGTCATGCAAACTTTTTGAAAATTTTAATTTTAATTTTTTTTAGTTAATTTTGCAACCGTTTACCCCAGACTCATACGACTTCATACCTGACACGTGCTAACTTTGAGAATGTGAACTTAAGTATGCTAACATCAGCATGTAACTTTGGGGTAAATGGATGCAAAATTAATTTACAGTCATGGAAATTGGTATATGACGCATGCTAACTTTTTTTTTAGCTCATTTTGCAACCGTCAACCCTAGAGTCATGTAATTTGGTATGTGACACTTGCTAATGCTAACTATGCTAACTGTTGGCATGCTAACTTAGTTCTTAGTCCAATTTGCAACCGTTTACCCCAGGGTCATGTAACTTAGTATGTGACCTATGCCAACTGTGAGTACGGTAACTTTAGCATGCTAACATCATCATTCAACTTTAGATTATTTTGCATCCATTTACCCCAGAATCATTGAAATTGGTATATGACACTTGCTAACTTTTTTTTTTTTTTTAGCTCATTTAGCAACCGTTAATCCCCAGAGTCATGTAATTTGGTATGTGACACATGCTAACGTTTTTAGCTCATTTTGCAGCCGTTTACCCCAGTCTCATATAACTTGGTATGTGACGTATGCCAACTGTTGGAATGCTAACTCTTTTTTTTTTTTGTAATAGTGCAACCAGACTCGTAAGACTTCATACCTGACACATGCTAACTGTGAGAATGCTAACTTTAGCATACTGACATCAGCATGTAACTTTAGATTAATTTTGCATCCATTTACCCCAGAGTCATTGAAATTGGTACAAGACACATGTTAACTGTTAGCATGTCAATGCTATCGGGTTCAGGTCAGGACTCTGTGCAAGCCAGTCAAGTTCATCCACACCAGACTCTGTCATCCATGTCTTTATGGACCTTGCTTTGTGCACTGGTGCACAGTCATGTTGGAAGAGGAAGGGGCCTGCTCAAAACTGTTCCTACAAGGTTGGGAGCTTGGGATTGTCCAAAATGTTTTGGTATCCTGGAGCATTCAAAGTTAATTTCGCTGGAACTAAGGGGCCAAGCCCAAGTCCTGGAAAACAACCCCACACCATAATTCCTCCTCCACCAAATTTCACACTTGGCACAATGCAGTCTGATATGTAGCGTTCTCCTGGCAACCTCCAAACCCAGACAGGTCCATCAGATTTCCAGATGGTAAAGTGTGACTCATCACTCCAGAGAAGGCGTTTCCACTGCTCCTAGAGTCCAGTGGACGTGCTTTACACCACTGCATCCCACACTTTGCATTGGACTTGATGATGTATGGCTTAGATGCAGCTGCTCGGCCATGGAAACCCATTCCATGAAGCCCTCTGCGTACTGTACGTGGGCTAATTGAAAGGTCACATGAAGTTTGGAGCTCTGTAGCAAGTGACTGTGCAGAAAGTCTTTGCACTATGCTGACCCTCTCTGTCAGTTTACATGGCCTACCACTTGGTGGCTGAGTTGCTGTTGTTCCCCAAACTCTTCACTTTTCTTCTAATAAAGTTGACTTTGTAATATTTAGGAGCCAGGAAATTTCAAGACCGGATTTGTTGCACGGGTGGCATCCTGTGACAGTTCCACGCTGGAAATCACAGCTAGCACAGGACCATGACTTCTGTTTTGTTTGATCATCCGTTTTACTGCCGCGTTGTAAATAAGTCATTTTACAACATATATATCTCATAGTCTGGTGCGGCTGATATATGAAGGCAATGTTGTTCTCCTACTCTTGCGTGGGTGTGGCTTTTATGCCGGTGCCAACTGTAGTCTGTGAAGTACAGTGGTAAAGTACGAGTGTGAGGGGGTGAATTGTCCCAGCAGGAAGGTGGAGGAAGACGAGCGTGGGAGCACAACAACTCCAACACGGACATGATGAGCAGGACTGCAGCAGAGAGTGAGGACAGACGGGGGCAGAGTTATGGGGGAGATGACCCATTGAGAGGGGGCAGCCAGCATTGTGCTGCACAAAGGGGTCTTTGTGGGCTCTGAAGGGGGGGCTGGGACCCGTGTGCTGTGTGGGTGTGGCCGCAGGCTCCCCAAGTCTCCCCCTGGAAATGAGGCCTCTCTCCGGGCGAGCCAAGGCCGGAGACCATAAGTGTGACGTGACAGGTGTGTTTGGGGGGGGACTGTGATGTGACAGGTGTGTTTGGGGGGGGTACTGTGACGTGACAGGTGTGTTTGAGGGGGGTACTGTGATGTGACAGGTGTGTTTGGGGGGTACTGTGATGTGACAGGTGTGTTTGGGGGAGTACTGTGATGTGACAGGTGTGTTTGGGGGGGACTGTGACGTGACAGGTTGGTTTTGGGGAGTACTGTGATGTGACAGGTGTGTTTGGGGGGTACTGTGACGTGACAGGTGTGTTTGGGGGGTGTACTGTGATGTGACAGGTGTGTTTGGGGGGGTACTGTGATGTGACAGGTGTGTTTGGGGGGGTACTGTGACGTGACAGGTGTGTTTGGGGGGTGTACTGTGATGTGACAGGTGTGTTTGGGGGGGTACTGTGATGTGACAGGTGTGTTTGGGGGGTACTGTGATGTGACAGGTGTGTTTGAGGGGGAGTACTGTGATGTGACAGGTGTGTTTGGGGGGGTACTGTGATGTGACAGGTGTGTTTGGGGGGGTACTGTGATGTGACAGGTGTGTTTGGGGGGTACTGTGACGTGACATGTGTGTTTGGGGGGAGTACTGTGACGTGACAGGTGTGTTTGGGGGGAGTACTGTGACGTGACAGGTGTGTTTGGGGGGGGTGTTACTGTGATGTGACAGGTGTGTTTGGGGGGAGTACTGTGATGTGACAGGTGTGTTTGGGGGGTACTGTGACGTGACAGGTGTGTTTGGGGGGTACTGTGATGTGACAGGTGTGTTTGGGAGGAATACTGTGACATGACAGGTGTGTTTGGGGGGAGTACTGTGATGTGACAGGTGTGTTTGGGAGGAATACTGTGACATGACAGGTGTGTTTGGGGGGAGTACTGTGATGTGACAGGTGTGTTGGGGGGGCTGTGACGTCATGTTTAACCATTTTTGTGATGTCATCTTGGACATCGCAGCGATGGTTAAATATGACATCACAGAGATGGTTAAAGATGACATCACAGATATGGTTAAAGATGACATCACAGTGTATAGCGACTTATTTACACGGCTGACGTCTTTCTAGAGGGAGAGTTTGGACTGAGACCAGATTGTTGTCCTTCCGGTCAGTCTGTGTTTACAGTCTAAGATTTATGTTGGTCCAAACACTCTGACCTGGAGACTTGACTTCCACTAGTTGTTGTGGGGATTTATGCTTGACGCACTGGCAAGTAGAAGATAGTATGTAACACTGGCAAATACAAACCCCATTTCCATATAAGTTGGGATATTGTGTTAGATGTAAATATAAACAGAATACAATGATTTGCAAATCCTTTCCAACCCATATTCAGTTGAATATGCTACAAAGACAACATATTTGATGTTCAAACTCATAAACATTTTTTGGGGAAATAATCATTAACTTTAAATGAATAAATAAATGGGTTGTACTTGTATAGCGCTTTTCTACCTTCAAGGTACTCAAAGCGCTTTGACACTACTTCCACATTCACACACACATTCACACACTGATGGAGGGAGCTGCCATGCAAGGCGCCAACCAGCACCCATCAGGAGCAAGGGTGAAGTGTCTTGCTCAGGACACAACGGACGTGACGAAGTTGGTACTAGGTGGGATTTGAACCAGGGACCCTCGGGTTGCGCACGGCCACTCTCCCACTGCGCCACGCCGTCCCCACAACTTTAGAATTAAATGCCAGCAACACGTGACAAAGAAGTTGGGAAAGGTGGCAATAAATACTGATAAAGTTGAGGAATGCTCATCAAACACTTATTTGGAACATCCCACAGGTGTGCAGGCTAATTGGGAACAGGTGGGTGCCAAGATTGGGTATAAAAACAGCTTCCCAAAAACTGCTCAGTCTTTCACAAGAAAGGATGGGGCGAGGTACACCCCTTTGTCCACAACTGCGTGAGCAAATAGTCAAACAGTTTAAGAACAACATTTCTCAAAGTGCAACTGCAAGAAATTTAGGGATTTCAACATCTACGTTCCATAATATCATCAAAAGGTTGAGAGAATCTGGAGAAATCACTCCACGTAAGCGGCATGGCCGGAAACCAACATTGAATGACCGTGACCTTCCATCCCTCAGACGGCACTGTATCAAAAACTGACATCAATCTCTAAAGGATATCACCACATGGGCTCAGGAACACTTCAGAAAACCACTGTCACTAAATACAGTTGGTCGCTACATCTGTAAGTGCAAGTTAAAGCTCTACTATGCAAAGCGAAAGCCATTTATCAACAACATCCAGAAACGCCGCCATCTACTCTGGGCCGGAGATCATCTAAGATGGACTGATGCAAAGTAGAAAAGTGTTCTGTGGTCTGACGAGTCCACATTTCAAATAGTTTTTTTGAAATATTCAACATTGTGTCATCCAGACCAGAGGGGAAGTGAACCATCCAGACTGTTATTGATGCAAAGTTCAAAAGCCAGCATGTGTGATGGTATGGGGGTGCATTAGTGCCCAAGGCCCATGGGTAACTTACACATCTGTGAAGGCACCATTAATGCTGAAAGGTACATACAGGTTTTGTAACAAGATATTTTACATGGACGCCCCTGCTTATTTCAGCAAGACAATGCCAAGTCACATTCAGCACGTTTTACAACAGCGTGGCTTCGTAGTAAAAAAGTGCGGGTACTTTCCTGGCCCGCCTGCAGTCCAGACCTGTCTCCCATGGAAAATGTGTGGCGCATTATGAAGCGTAAAATACGACAGCGGAGACCCCGGACTGTTGAACGACTGAAGCTCTACATAAAACAAGAATGGGAAAGAATTCCACTTTCAAAGCTTCAACAATTAGTTTCCCCAGTTCCCAAACGTTTATTGAGTGTTGTTAAAAGAAAAGGTGATGTAACACAGGGGTGAACATGCCCTTTCCCAACTACTTTGGCACGTGTTGCAGCCATGAAATTCTAAGTTAAATATTATTTGCAAAAAAAAAAATTTAGTTTGAGTTTGAACATGAAATATGTTGTCTTTGTAGTGCATTCAACTGAATATGGGTTGAAAAGGATTTGCAAATCATTGTATTCTGTTTATATTTACATCTAACACAATTTCCCAACTCATATGGAAACGGGGTTTGTAGAAGATAGTATGTAACATTTGCAAGTAGAAGACAGTATGTAACACTGGCAAGTAGAAGACAGTATGTAACAACCAGGTGCAGACATGTCCCTTGCAGTATATCTTATTTACCCTCCTATATTGAAACATTATTTACTCTCATTTAGCAACAAACTACATACTCATATATTAGGGTTGTACAGTATACCGGTAATAATGAATCAAAAACGGTACTATACTCTGTTTGAAAAGTACCAGTTCGCCATTATTTATTTTACAGGCATGACGTCACATTGGGACATTGCTGGTTTTTGGAACAGAGGAGCATGTTGGGCAGCGCACACACACAGAGTTCTTACAAGCAGATACATTGTGTAGACAGAAAAGGGAGAATGGACGCATTTTGGTGTAAAAAGTCAAGATAAAGGTGAAGTTATAACACTGAAACACCCTCAGGAAGAGCTGCTTTAAGACATGGTTATCTAGCTAGCGGCTAACAACCATCCACAGTGTTTTAGCTACTTCTAAATCACTAATCCTGGCCTCCATGGCAACAAATAAAGTATGATTCTTACAAGTAGCATTATCACTGCAGGATGACAAATAGCTAAACATTCCTCACTACACATAGTCAGAGGATACAATTGCTCACCAGCGTCAACGCTAACAAGTCCAGGAGCGTATCTATCGATACTACTATGATGACATTGATATTTTTTTACACTTTAGACTAGATGTGACCAATCTAAGTCTAAAACTAGATGTGACCAATCTAAGTCTAAGACTATTTGTGACCAATGTAAGTCTATTTGTGACCAATGTAAGTCTAAGACTACATGTGACCAATCTAAGTCTAAGAATACATGTGACCAATCTAAGTCTAAGACTAGACGTGACCAATCTAAGTCTAAGACTAGACGTGACCAATCTAAGTCTAAGACTAGACGTGACCAATTTAAGTCTAAGACTAGACGTGACCAATCTAAGTCTAGATGGGACCAATCTAAGTCTAAGACTAGATATGACCAATCTAAGTCTAAGACTAGGCGTGACCAATCTAAGTCTTAAGACTAGACGTGACCAATCTAAGTCTATGACTACATGTGACCAATCTAGGTCTATGACTACGTTTGACCAATCTAAGTCTAAGACTAGATGGGACCAATCTAAGTCCAAGACTATTTGTGACCAATGTAAGTCCAAGACTATTTGTGACCAATGTAAGTCTAAGACTATTTGTTACCAATGTAAGTCCAAGACTATTTGTGACCAATGTAAGTCTAAGACTAGATGTGAGCAATCTAAGTCTAATACTATTTGTGACCAATGTAAGTCTAAGACTACATGTGACCAATCTAAATCTAAGACTAGATGGGACCAATCTAAGTCCAAGACTAGATGTGGCCAATCTAAATCTATGACTACATGTGACCAATATAAGTCTAAGACTAGGTGTGACCAATCTAAGTCCAAGACTATTTGTGACCAATGTAAGTCTAAGACTAGATGGGACCAATCTAAGTCTAAGACTAGATGTGACCAATTTAAGTCCAAGACTTAATGCGACCAATCTAAGTCAAAGACTAAATGTGACCAATTTAAGGGAAGGACTAGATGTGATCAATCTAAGTGTAAGACTTAATGTGACCAATCTAAGTCTAAGACTACATTTGACCAATCTAAGACTAGATGTGACCAATGACCTGAAAATACAATGCCCTGAGACTACAATGACCTGAGACTACAATGAACTAAGACTAAGACTGGTTGTGACCAATCTAAGTCTAAGACTACATTTGACCAATCTAAGACTAGATGTGACCAATTTAAGTCTAAGACTTAATGCGACCAATCTAAGTCTAAGACTAAATGTGACCAATTTAAGGGAAGGACTAGATGTGATCAATCTAAGTGTAAGACTTAATGTGACCAATCTAAGTCTAAGACTACATTTGACCAATCTAAGACTAGATGTGACCAATGACCTGAAAATACAATGCCCTGAGACTACAATGACCTGAGACTACAATGAACTAAGACTAAGACTGTTTGTGACCAATCTAAGTCTAAGACTAGATGTGATCAATCTAAGGGAAGAACTAGCTGTGATCAATCTAAGGGAAGGACTAGATACGATCAATCTAAGTCTAAAACTTAATGTGACCAATCTAAGACTAGACGTGACCAATCTAAGTCTATGACTACATGTGACCAATCTAAGACTAAATGTGACCAATGACCTGAAAATACAATGCCCTGAGACTACAATTACCTGAAACTACAATGAACTAAGACTACAATGCCCTGAGACTACAATGAACTAAGACTACAATGCCCGGAGACTACAATTACCTGAGACTACAATTACCTGAGACTACAATGACCTGAGACTACAATGAACTAAGACTACAATGCCCGGAGACTACAATTACCTGAGACTACAATGAACTGAGACTACAATGAACTAAGACTACAATGCCCTGAGACTACAATGCCCTGAGACTACAATGACCTGAGACTACAATGCCCTGGGACTACAATGCCCTGAGACTACAATGCCCTGAGACTACAATGCTCTGAGACTACAATGACCTGAGACTACAATGCCCTGAGACTATAATGAACTGAGACTACAATGACCTGAGACTACAATGAACTGATGACTGACAACATCCATAGACATCCCCATCGTGCAGGTCCCGTGAAACCAGGGAGTCCAAATAAGTTTTTTTTCGTTGAGCATTTCAAACTTTTCCACTGATTTCTCCTGATTTGTCAAAGGGGTCAAAGATTGCTACTAATTGACGTGGTCTCCCTTAAGTGACCAGTCTACTGTGTGTCTGACTTCCTGTGCCACATAAACCTTTGCCCTGTGACCTCACAAGTGCCACCTGGGTGCACACGCACGTGAGAACAGACTTGTTCTGTTGGACCATGACAGGCCTCACCATCACAAAGAGCCTCTGTGACCAAACATGGCAGCCATCTGCTATCCTTTACTTTGCCAAAAGCTTTCTGCCATACCTCCTGACACAGCTCTGTCCTCTAATGAAGTCACACCCAGAGAACATCCACAGCCACACCCAGAGAACACCGACAACCACACCCAGAGAACATCCACAGCCACACCCAGAGAACATCCACAACCACACCAAGAGAACATCCACAACCACACCCAGAGAACATCCACAACCACACCCAGAGAACATCCACAACCACACCCAGAGAACATCCACAACCACACCCAGAGAACATCCACAACCACACCCAGAGAACATCCACAACCACACCCAGACAACATCCACAACCACACCCAGATAACATCCACAACCACACCCAGACAACATCGACAACCACACCCAGAGAACATCCACAACCACACCCAGAGAACATCCACAACCACACCCAGAGAACATCCACAACCACACCCAGAGAACATCCACAACCACACCCAGAGAACATCCACAACCACACCCAGAGAACATCCACAACCACACCCAGAGAACATCCACAACCACACCCAGAGAACATCCACAACCACACCCAGAGAACATCCACAACCACACCCAGAGAACATCCACAACCACACCCAGAGAACATCCACAACTACACCCAGACTACATCCACAACCACACCCAGAGTACATCCACAACCACACCCAGAGAACATCCACAACCACACCCAGAGAACATCCACAACCACACTCAGAGAACATCCACAACCACACCCAGACAACATCCACAACCACACCCAGAGAACATCCACAACCACACCCAGAGAACATCCACAACCACACTCAGAGAACATCCACAACCACACCCAGACAACATCCACAACCACACCCAGACAACATCCACAACCACACCCAGATAACATCCACAACCACACCCAGAGAACATCCACAACCACACCCAGAGAACATCCACAACTACACCCAGACTACATCCACAACCACACCCAGACAACATCCACAACCACACCCAGATAACATCCACAACCACACCCAGATAACATTCACAACCACACCCACATAACATTGACAACCACACCCAGACAACATCGACAACCACACCCAGAGAACATCCACAACCACACCCAGATAACATCCACAACCACACCCAGACAACATCGACAACCACACCCAGACAACATCGACAACCACACCCAGAGAACATCCACAACCACACCCAGAGAACATCCACAACCACACCCAGAGAACATCCACAACCACACCCAGAGAACATCCACAACCACACCCAGAGAACATCCACAACCACACCCAGATAACATCCACAACCACACCCAGACAACATCGACAACCACACCCAGAGAACATCCACAACCACACCCAGAGAACATCCACAACCACACCCAGAGAACATCCACAACCACACCCAGAGAACATCCACAACCACACCCAGAGAACATCCACAACCACACCCAGAGAACATCCACAACCACACCCAGAGAACATCCACAACTACACCCAGACTACATCCACAACCACACCCAGACAACATCCACAACCACACCCAGATAACATCCACAACCACACCCTGATAACATCCACAACCACACCCAGACAACATCCACAACCACACCCAGACAACATCCACAACCACACCCAGACAACATCCACAACCACACCAAGACAACATCCACAACCACACCCAGACAACATCCACAACCACACCCAGACAACATCCACAACCACACCCAGATAACATCCACAACCACACCCAGACAACATCCACAACCACACCCAGACAACATCCACAACCACACCCAGATAACATCCACAACCACACCCAGATAACATCCACAACCACACCCAGACTACATCCACAACCACACCCAGACAACATCCACAACCACACCCAGACAACATCCACAACCACACCCAGACAACATCGACAACCACACCCAGACAACATCCACAACCACACCCAGAGAACATCCACAACCACACCCAGATAACATCCACAACCACACCCAGACAACATCGACAACCACACCCAGAGAACATCCACAACCACACCCAGAGAACATCCACAACCACACCCAGAGAACATCCACAACCACACCCAGAGAACATCCACAACCACACCCAGAGAACATCCACAACCACACCCAGAGAACATCCACAACCACACCCAGAGAACATCCACAACCACACCCAGAGAACATCCACAACCACACCCAGACAACATCCACAACCACACCCAGATAACATCCACAACCACACCCAGACAACATCGACAACCACACCCAGAGAACATCCACAACCACACCCAGAGAACATCCACAACCACACCCAGAGAACATCCACAACCACACCCAGAGAACATCCACAACCACACCCAGAGAACATCCACAACCACACCCAGAGAACATCCACAACTACACCCAGACTACATCCACAACCACACCCAGAGTACATCCACAACCACACCCAGACAACATCCACAACCACACCCAGAGAACATCCACAACCACACCCAGACAACATCCACAACCACACCCAGAGAACATCCACAACCACACCCAGAGAACATCCACAACCACACCCAGAGAACATCCACAACCACACCCAGAGAACATTCACAACCACACCCAGACAACATCCACAACCACACCCAGACAACATCCACAACCACACCCAGACAACATCCACAACCACACCCAGACAACATCCACAACCACACCCGGACAACATCCACAACCACACCCGGACAACATCCACAACCACACCCAGAGAACATCCACAACCACACCCAGAGAACATCGACAACCACACCCAGAGAACATCCACAACCACACCCAGACAACATCCACAACCACACCCAGACAACATCCACAACCACTCCCAGAGAACATCCACAACCACACCCAGACAACATCCACAACCACTCCCAGAGAACATCCACAACCACACCCAGAGAACATCCACAACCACACCCAGAGAACATCCACAACCACACCCAGAGAACATCCACAACCACACCCAGACAACATCCACAACCACACCCAGAGAACATCGACAACCACACCCAGAGAACATCGACAACCACACCCAGACAACATCCACAACCACACCCAGACAACATCCACAACCACACCCAGAGAACATCCACAACCACACCCAGAGAACATCCACAACCACACCCAGACAACATCCACAACCACACCCAGACAACATCCACAACCACACCCAGACAGCATCCACAACCACACCCAGAGAACATCGACAACCACACCCAGACAACATCCACAACCACACCCAGAGAACATCCACAACCACACCCAGACAACATCCACAACCACACCCAGAGAACATCCACAACCACACCCAGAGAACATCCACAACCACACCCAGAGAACATCCACAACCACACCCAGAGAACATCCACAACCACACCCAGAGAACATCCACAACCACACCCAGACAACATCGACAACCACACCCAGAGAACATCCACAACCAAACCCAGAGAACATCCACAACCACTCCCAGAGAACATCCACAACCACACCCAGAGAACATCGACAACCACACCCAGACAACATCCACAACCACTCCCAGAGAACATCCACAACCACACCCAGAGAACATCCACAACCACACCCAGAGAACATCCACAACCACACCCAGAGAACATCCACAACCACACCCAGAGAACATCCACAACCACACCCAGAGAACATCCACAACCACACCCAGAGAACATCCACAACCACACCCAGAGAACATCCACAACCACACCCAGAGAACATCCACAACCACACCCAGAGAACATCCACAACCACACCCAGAGAACATCCACAACCACACCCAGAGAACATCCACAACCACACCCAGAGAACATCCACAACTACACCCAGACTACATCCACAACCACACCCAGAGTACATCCACAACCACACCCAGAGAACATCCACAACCACACCCAGAGAACATCCACAACCACACTCAGAGAACATCCACAACCACACCCAGACAACATCCACAACCACACCCAGAGAACATCCACAACCACACCCAGAGAACATCCACAACCACACTCAGAGAACATCCACAACCACACCCAGAGAACATCCACAACCACACTCAGAGAACATCCACAACCACACCCAGACAACATCCACAACCACACCCAGAGAACATCCACAACCACACCCAGAGAACATCCACAACCACACCCAGAGAACATCCACAACCACACCCAGACAACATCCACAACCACACCCAGACAACATCCACAACCACACCCAGAGAACATCCACAACCACACCCAGAGAACATCGACAACCACACCCAGAGAACATCCACAACCACACCCAGACAACATCCACAACCACACCCAGACAACATCCACAACCACTCCCAGAGAACATCCACAACCACACCCAGAGAACATCCACAACCACACCCAGACAACATCCACAACCACACCCAGAGAACATCCACAACCACACCCAGAGAACATCCACAACCACACCCAGAGAACATCCACAACCACACCCAGACAACATCCACAACCACACCCAGACAACATCCACAACCACACCCAGACATCCACAACCACACCCAGAGAACATCGACAACCACACCCAGAGAACATCCACAACCACACTCAGACAACATCCACAACCACACCCAGACAACATCCAAAACCACACCCAGAGAACATCCACAACCACACCCAGAGAACATCCACAACCACACCCAGAGAACATCCACAACCACACCCAGAGAACATCCACAACCACACCCAGACAACATCCACAACCACACCCAGACAACATCCACAACCACACCCAGACAACATCCACAACCACACCCAGAGAACATCCACAACCACACCCAGAGAACATCCACAACCACACCCAGAGAACATCCACAACCACACCCAGACAACATCCACAACCACACCCAGAGAACATCCACAACCACACCCAGAGAACATCCACAACCACACGGTCAACGGGCTCATAGTGATGTTAGTAATAGTTGACTGGGAGGTGTTTATTATCACGCTGCCTAATGCTCACCTGCCAAACACCTATCTGCTCGACGCTGAAGCATTGACTACATGCACTCTGAATACTCACTGCTGATTGGCTGTTACCACTATATATGTAACCAATCAGATGGTTGTGTGGGTGGGACAATGCTGGGTGCTGACACAGAGGCAGAAGAAGCAAAGTAGCTTGTTAAGACTTTAGCTTAGAAACTCGTTTGGTACACCACCGTACCGAACCGAAACCCCCGTACGGAAACGATGCACAATAGTGTCAGAGTCTATCTCTATATTACATAATGGTATCAAAGTCTATCTCTATGATACATAATAGTGTCAAAAGTCGATCTCTATGATACATAACAGTGTCAAAGTCTATCTCTATGATACATAATAGTGTCCAAAGTCGATCTCTATGATACATGACAGTGTCAAAGTCTATCTCTATGATACATAATAGTGTCCTAAGTTGATCTCTACAATACATAGGTGTCCAAAGTCGATCTCTATGATACATAACAGTGTCAAAGTCTATCTCCATGATACATAACAGTCTCATAGTCTATCTCCATGATACATAATAGTGTCAATGTCCATCTCTATGATACATAATAGTGTCAAAGTCCATCTCTATGATACATAAGTGTCACGGGCTATCTCCACGATACATAACAGTCTCATAGTCTATCTCCATGATACATAATAGTGTCATAGGCTATCTGTATGATACATAATAGTGTCAAAGTCGATCTCTACGAGACATAACCGTGTCAAAGTTTACCTATGATACATAACAGTGTCCAAAGTCTATCTCTATGATACATAATATTGTCAGTCTATCTCTGATACATAATATTGTCAAAGTCTATCTCTATGATATATAATATTGTCAAAGTCTATCTCTATGATATATAATATTGTCAAAGTCTATCTCTATGATACATACTATTGTCAGTCTATCTCTATGATACATAATAGTGTCAAAGTCTATCTGTGATACTTAATAGTCCATCTCTATGATACATAATAGTGTCAGTCTATCTCTATGATACATAATTTTGTCAGTCTATCTCTATGATACATAATAGTGTCAAAGTCTATCTGTGATACTTAATAGTCCATCTCTATGATACATAATAGTGTCAGTCTATCTCTATGATACATAATATTGTCAAAGTCTATCTCTATGATATATAATATTGTCAGTCTATCTCTATGATACATAATATTGTCAAAGTCTATCTCTATGATATATAATATTGTCAAAGTTTATCTCTATGATACATAATATTGTCAAAGTCTATCTCTATGATACATAATATTGTCAGTCTATCTCTATGATACATAATAGTGTCAAAGTCTATCTGTGATACTTAATAGTCTATCTCTATGATACATAATAGTGTCAAAGTCTATCTGTATGATACGTAATAGTGTCAAAATCTATCTCTATTATACATAATAGTCTTCTTCTATGATACATATTAGTGTCAAATTCTATCTCTATGATACATAATAGTCTATCTGTATGATACATAATAATGTCTAAATCTATCCCTATGATACATAATTGTGTATTTCTATGAAACATAATAGTGTCAGTCTATCTCTACAATACATAACAGTGTCAAAGTCTATCTGTATGATACATTATGGTATCAAAGTCTATCTCTATGATACATAAAAGTGTCAAAGTCTGTCTTTATGATACATAACCGTGTCAGTCTATCTCTATGATACATAATAGTGTCAAAGTCTATCTCTATGATACATAATAGTGTCAAAGGCTATCTGTATGATACATAATAGTGTCAAAGTTGATCTCTATGATACATAACAGTGTCAAAGTCTATCTCTATGATACATAATAGTGTCCAAAGTTGATCTCTACGATACATAATAGTGCCAAAGTCGATCTCTATGATACATAATAGTGTCAATGTCCATCTCTATGATACATAACAGTGTCAGTCTGTCTTTATGATACATAATGGTATCAAAGTCCATCTCTATGATACATAACAGTGTCAGTCTATCTGTATGATATATAACAGTGTCAGTCTATCTGTATGATACATAACAGTGTCAGTCTATCTCTATGATACATAACAGTGTCAAAGTCTATCTCTATGATACATAATAGTGTCCAAAGTCGATCTCTATGATACATAACAGTGTCAGTCTATCTCTATGATACATAATAGTGTCAAAGTCTGTATTTATGATACATAATAGTGTCAGTCTATCTCTATGATACGTAATAGTGTCCAAAGTCGATCTCTATGATACATAACGGTGTCAAAGTCGATCTCTATGATACATAATGGTGTCAAAGGCTATCTCTATGATACATAATAGTGTCATAGTCGATCTCTATGATACATAATGGTGTCAAAGGCTATCTCTATGATACATAACCGTGTCATAGTCTATCTCTATGATACATAACCGTGTCCAAAGTCTATCTCTATGATACATAATAGTAGCAAAGTCTACCCCTATGATACATAATATTGTCAGTCCATCTCTAAGATACATAATAGTGTCAAAGTCTATCTATGTGATACTTAAGTTTATCTCTGATACATGACAGTGTCAGTCTATCTCTATGATACATAATAGTGTCAAAATCTATCCCTATGATACATAAGTCTATTTCTATGATACATAATAGTGTCAAAGTCTATCTCTATGATACATAAGTGTCAAAGTCCGTCTTTATGATACATAATGTTATCAAAGTCTATCTCTATGATACATAATAGTGTCAAAGTCTATCTCTATGATACATAATATTATCAAAGTCTATCTCTATGATACATAATAGTGTCAAAGTCTATCTCTATGATACATAATAGTGTCCAAAGTCGATCTCTAAGATACATAACAGTGTCAGTCTATCTCTATGATACATAATAGTGTCAAAGTCTATATTTATGATACATAATAGTGTGAAAGCCTATCTCTATGATACATAATAGTGTCAAAGTCTATCTCTATATTACATAATGGTATCAAAGTCTATCTCTATGAAACATAACATTGTCTAAGTCTGTCTCTATGATACATAACAGTGTCAGTCAATCTTTATGATACATAATAGTGTCCAAAGTCGATCTCTATGATACATAACAATAGTGTCCAAAGTCTATCTCTATGATACATAACAATGTCAAAGTCTGTCCTTTATGATACATAATGGTATCAAAGTCTGTCCTTTATGATACATAATGGTATCAAAGTCTATCTCTATGATACATAACAGTGTCAGTCAATCTTTATGATACATAATAGTTTCCAAAGTCGATCTCTATGATACATAACAGTGTCAGTCTATCTCTATGATACATAACAGTGTCAGTCTATCTCTGATACATAATAGTGTCCAAAGTTGATCTCTATGATACATAACAGTGTCAGTCTATCTCTATGATACATAATAGTGTCCAAAGTCTATCTCTATGATACATAATAGTGTCCAAAGTCTATCTCTATGATACATAACAGTGTCAAAGTCGATCTCTATGATACATAACAGTGTCAAAGTCTATCTCTATGATACATAATGGTATCAAAGTCTGTCCTTTATGATACATAATGGTATCAAAGTCTATCTCTATGATACATAACAGTGTCAGTCAATCTTTATGATACATAATAGTTTCCAAAGTCGATCTCTATGATACATAACAGTGTCAGTCTATCTCTATGATACATAACAGTGTCAGTCTATCTCTGATACATAATAGTGTCCAAAGTTGATCTCTATGATACATAACAGTGTCAGTCTATCTCTATGATACATAATAGTGTCCAAAGTCTATCTCTATGATACATAATAGTGTCCAAAGTCTATCTCTATGATACATAACAGTGTCAAAGTTGATCTCTATGATACATAACAGTGTCAAAGTCTATCTCTATGATACATAATGGTATCAAAGTCTGTCCTTTATGATACATAATGGTATCAAAGTCGATCTCTATGATACATAACAGTGTCAGTCAATCTTTATGATACATAATAGTTTCCAAAGTCGATCTCTATGATACATAACAGTGTCAGTCTATCTCTATGATACATAACAGTGTCAGTCTATCTCTGATACATAATAGTGTCCAAAGTTGATCTCTATGATACATAACAGTGTCAGTCTATCTCTGATACATAATAGTGTCCAAATTCTATCTCTATGATACATAATAGTGTCCAAAGTCTATCTGTATGACACATAACAGTGTCAAAGTCGATCTCTATGATACATAACAGTGTCAAAGTCTATCTCTATGATACATAATGGTATCAAAGTCGACCTCTATGATAGATAATGGTGTATTAGCTTGTATTTGGCTTTGTTGATGTAAGATTTAATAATGTTATTTCCTTTTGATCCAAAACCAACTTTTACCCCCGTTGGCTTTTTAAAATCAAATACGTAAGCCTTGGTGGAGGTCTGCCTTTTCTTTGCACTGTTGATGCAGCTCTTGCTCCAGATCTCATTAGAGTGTGTGCTCATACCTAAAAGGTAGTGGTGTGTGTGTGTGTGTGTGTTTGTGTGTGTGTGTGCGTGTGTGTCTGGGGTGTGCAGAAGTGAAGAACAGTGTTGGCAGTCCAGACTAAAGTGTGACATCATCAGGTCTGCTTCCACTCAGCAGATGTTATCATCCAGATGTCCAGACGTGTGACCAAGATTTGCAAATCCCGACTACCAACCTAAATGAAGTCTTTCTGAGAGACTGCCAAGGCGTCTGTGTTTAGGGGCTCACTCTTGAGAGGAACATATTCCATTTCAAACAACCTCTTTTTTTTTTAGTCCAAGAATGTTGACCACACCATCTGAGGCACAAGAGGCCCCAAACACACTTGTATTATTTACTAAAACCAAGTCAAGTTGTCAGGTTGTGTAAAAGGTAAATAAAAAGAGAATACAACAAATCCTTTTTAACTTATATTCTATTAAATAGACTGCAAAGACAAGATATTTCATCTTCGCACTGACAAACTTTATTTAAATTATCAAAATGTAATGGCAGCAACACTTGTCAAAAAATTCATTTTTACCAGTGTGTTACATGGCCTTTCCTTTGAACAACACTCAGTAAAGGTTTGGGAACTGAGGAGACACATTTTTGAAGTGGAATTATTTACCATTCTTAAGTTGTTCAACAGTCTCCTGCCTCATATTTTAGCCTTCACACATTTTCAATGTCTGGACTACAGGCAGGCCAGTCTAGTACCCGCACTCTTACTATGAAGCCACGCTGTTGTAACACCTGGCTTGGCATTGTCTTGCTGAAATAAGCAGGGGCGTCCATGATAACAACATATGTTGCTCCAAAAGCTGTATGTACCTTTCAGCATTAATGGTGCCTTCACAGATGTGTAAGTTACCCATGCCTTGGCCACTAATACACCCCCATACCATCACACATGCTGCCTAGAACATTTTCACCCTAGAACAATCCGGATGGTTCTTTTCCTCTTTTTGGTCCAGGTATCCACAGTTTCCAAAAACCATTTGAAATGTGGACTCGTCAGACCAAATAACACTTTTACACTTTGTATCCACTTAGATGAGCTCGGGCCCAGCAAAGCGTTTCTGGGTGTTGTTGATAAATGGCTGTGGCTTTGCATAGTAGAGTTTTAGCTTGCACTTACAGATGTAGTGACCAACTGTAGTTACTGACAGTGGTTTTCTGAAGTCCTCGTGAGCCCATGTGGTGATATCCTTTACACACTGATTTTTTTCATTCAGTGCATCCAAAGTGTGTAACATCATGGCTTTTGGTACCAATACCAAAGTGTATTTCGATACTTTTTTTTTAGAAAAAGGAAAAAATATCGATGTAATCATAGTAGTATCGACTAGATACGCTATTGTACTTGGTATCATTACAGTAGATGTCGGGTGTATATCCACCCATGGCGTTTGTTTACGTTGTGACGCTGTTGAGCTATTGTATCCTCCTACGAAGCATTTTTAGCTATTCCTCGTCCTCCAGTGATAATGATACTTGTAAGAAACTTACTGTTTTGTCGCCATGGAGACCAGGACTAGTTATTTACAAGCAGCTAAAACACTGTGGATGGACGTTAGTTGCTAGCTAATGACTTTCTCCAGGTATTTGTGTTTGTTTTTTACTTTTGACTCCCAAAATTATGAATTTTAATTATTTTCAACATTTTTGTTGTTTTTTTTAACTCTCGATGCTACAATTATGAATTTTAATGATTTTTTCCTGTTTTTTGGTCTGTTTTTGTTCTTTTACTCTTGACTCACAAAATGATGTATTTCAACTACTTTCTACTTTGTTTGTTGTTGTTTTTATTAACTCTCGACTCTACGATTATGAATTTTAATTATTTTCTCCAGGTTTTTTTTGTTTTGTTTTTTACTCTTGACTCCCCAAATTATGAATTTTAATGATATTCTCGTTTTGTTGTTGTTGTTGTTTTTTTACTCTCGATTCTACAATCAGGAATTTTAATGATTTTTCCGGGGGGTGGGGTGGGGTTTTGTTTTTAAAATTTTGTTTAATTTTTTTTTTTACTCTTGACTCCACAATTAGGAATTTTAACTAATTTCTCCAGGGTTTTTTTTTCAACCTTCAACTCTAAAATTATGTGAATTTTAATGATTTTCTCCTGTTTTTTTTGGTCTGTTTTTGTCCTTTTACTCTTGACTCGCAAAATTGTGAATTTCAACTATTTTCTACTTTGTTTGTTAATTTTTTTATTAACTCTCGACTCTACGATTATGAATTTTAATGATTTTCTCCAGGTTTTTTTTTTTTTTTTACTCTTGACTCCCAAAATTATGAATTTTAATATTTTCCTTTTGTTTTTGTTGTTGTTGTTTTTTTACTCTCGACTCTACAATCAGGAATTGTAATGATTTTTCCAGGGGGTGGGGTGAGGTTTAGTTTTAAAATTATTATTATTATTTTTTTTTTTTACTCGACTCCACAATTAGGAATTTAAACTAATTTCTCCAGGTTTTGTTTTTTTTTCAACTTTCAACTCTACAATTATGAATTTTAATGATTTTCTCCTGTTTTTTTGGTCTGTTTTTGTTCTTTTACTCTTGACTCACAAAATTATAAATTTCAAATATTTTCTACTTTTTTTGTTGTTTTTATTAACTCTCAACTCTACGATTATGAATTTTAATGATTTTCTCCAGTTTTTTTTTTGTTTAGTTTTTTACTCTTGACTCCCCAAATTATGAATTTTAATGATATTCTCAGTTTTTTTTTTGTTGTCGTTTTTTTACTCTCGACTCTACAATCAGGAATTTTAATGCTTTTTCTGGGGCGTGGGGTGGGGTTTAGTTTTTTTACATTTTTTTCTTATTTTTTTTTTATTTTTTTTTACTCTTGACTCCACAATTAGGAATTTTAACACATTTCTCCAGGTTTTTTTTTTTTTCAACTTTCAACTCTACAATTATGAATTTTAATGATTTTCTCTTGTTTTTTTTGGTCTGTTTTTGTTCTTTTACTCTTGACTCACAAAATTGTGAATTTCAACTATTTTCTACTTTGTTTGTTAATTTTTTTTATTAACTCTCGACTCTACGATTATGAATTTTAATTATTTTCTCCATTTTTTGTTGTTGTTTTTTTTACCCTTGACTCCCCAAATTATGAATTTTAATGATATTCTCCGGTTTTTGTAGTTGTTGTTTTTTTACTCTCGACTCTACAATCAGGAATTTTAATGATTTTTCCAGGGGGTGGGGTGGAGTTTATTTTTTTGAATTTAAAAAAATTTTTTTTTACTCTTGACTCCACAATTATGAATTTTAACTAATTTCTCCAGGTTTTTTTTTTTTTTTCAACTTTCAACTCTACAATTATGAATTTTAATGATTTTCTCCTGTTTTTTTTGGTATGTTTTTGTTCTTTTACTCTTGACTCAGAAAATTATGAATTTCAACTATTTTCTACTTTTTTTGTTGTTGTTTTTATTAACTCTTGACTCTACGATTATGAATTTTAATGATTTTCTCCAGTTTTTTTTTTTGTTTTGTTTTTTACTCTTGACTCCCCAAATTATGAATTTTAATGATATTCTCAGTTGTTGTTTTTTTGTTGTCGTTTTTTTACTCTCGACTCTACAATCAGGAATTTTAATGATTTTTCTGGGGGGTGGGGTGGGGTTTATTTTTTTTACTTTTTTATTTATTTATTTATTTTTTTTTTTTACTCTTGACTCCACAATTAGGAAATTCAACTAATTTCTCCAGGGTTTTTTTTTTCAACTTTCAACTCTACAATTATGAATTTTAATGATTTTCTCTTGTTTTTTTGGGTCTGTTTTTGTTCTTTCACTCTTGACTCACAAAATTGTGAATTTCAACTATTTTCTACTTTGTTTGTTAATTTTTTTATTAACTCTCGACTCTACGATTATGAATTTTAATTATTTTCTCCATTTTTTGTTGTTGTTTTTTTTACTCTTGACTCCCCAAATTATGAATTTTAATGATATTCTCCGGTTTTTGTTGTTGTTTTTTTTACTCTCGACTCTACAATCAGGAATTTTAATGATTTTTCCTGGGGGTGGGGTGGGGTTTAGTTTTTTAAATTTTGTTTAATTTTTTTTTTACTCTTGACTCCACAATTATGAATTTTAACTAATTTCTCCAGGTTTTTTTTTTTCAACTTTCAACTCTACAATTATGAATTTTAATGATTTTCTCCTGTTTTTTGGGTCTGTTTTTGTTCTTTTACTCTTGACTCAGAAAATTATGAATTTCAACTATTTTCTACTTTTTTTTGTTGTTGTTTTTATTAACTCTTGACTCTACGATTATGAATTTTAATTATTTTCTCCAGTTTTGTTTTTGTTTTTTTTTCACTCATCACTCCCCAAATTATGAATTTTAATAATATTCTCCGTTTTTTTTGTTGTTGTTGTTTTTTTTACACTCTACTCTACAATCAGGAATTTTAATGATTTTTTCCGGGGGGTGGGGTGGTTTTTTTTATTAATTTATTTTTTTCAATTTTTTTACTCTTGACTCCACAATTATGAATTTTAACTAATTTCTCTGTTTTTGTTTTTTTCAACTTTCAACTCTACAATTATGAATTTTAATGATTTTCTCCTGTTTTTTTTGGTCTGTTTTTTTTTTTTACTCTTGACTCATAAAATTATGAATTTCAACCATTTTCTACTTTTTTTGTTGTTGTTTTTTAACTCTCGACTCTAGGATTATCAATTTTAATGATTTTCTCCAGTTTTTTTTTGTTTTTGTTTTTACTCTTGACTCCCAAAATTATGAATTTTAATGATTTTCTCCGTTTGTTTTATTTTTTTTTTGTTTTTTTTTTACTCTCGACTCTACAATAAGGAATTGTAATGATTTCTCCGAGGTTTTTTTTCTTCAGTTTTTTTTTTTTACTCTTAACTCCACAATTATACATTTTAACTAATTTCTCTGGGTTTTTTTTGGTTTTTTTCTTTCAACTTTTGCCTCTACAATTATGAATTTTACTGATTTTCTCCTGTGTTTTTGGTCTGTTTTTGTTTTTTTTACTCTGAACCCCCAAAAATTATGAATTTTTATTATTTTCAACGGGTTTTTTTTGTTTGTTTGTTTTTGTTGTTGTTGTATTTTGTAGCTAGCCATGTCTTAAAGCAGCTCTTCCTGAGGCTGTTTCAATGTTATAACTTCACCTTTATCTTGACTTTTTACACCAAAATGGATCAATCAATCAATCAATCAATGTTTACTTATATAGCCCTAAATCACTAGTGTCTCAAAGGGCTGCACAAACCACCACGACATCCTCGGTAGGAAAACTCACACCCTATTCTCCCTTTTCTGTCCACACGCTGTGTCTGCTTGTAAGTACTCGGTGTGTGTGCGCTGCCTAACATGCTCCTCTGCTCCTAAAAACAGCCGTCATGCCCATTAAAAAAATAAATTAAAAAAATGGCACTTTTCAAAGGGAGTATAGTACTGTTTGGGTTCATTGGTAGCGATACTACGCTAGTAGCGTACAAACCTAGTCGGTGCACTTAGACAGGAGAGAGACTTTGTTGTTGGAAGTGAGCCTGCTGTTGGCGCAAGGTTGGCAATAAAAGTTAAAAAGAGACTGTCTCCGGACACTACAGTCTCATGACAGCACAGCTGGTCCACTACGTATCTACCCGTCTTTGAAAAGGTGGTGTTTTCAGAGCGCAGACACACACCCTCACCACGTCTAATGTACCAAGCGAAGGTTGTCCATGATCAGCGTGGGACTGACAAGTGTCTTCCCTTCACATTCTGGTCACAGGACTGGTGGTCCCTCAGCCGGGCGAGGGCGTGCACAGTCACTAACTCTCGATGACAGACTATTTTCAGTCTGTGATCTCAGCTGCCGGCCGCCATCACCACCCTGAAACTCAACCACTGCCCTAGGGTTTCATCTGCCAGCGTGCGGCATGCTTCTATTTCTAGCACATCTTCTGTGTTTTCCTGCCATCTGACAATCTCTCTTTCTGCTAATCTGCTGCCTGCTATTCTCACGCCTATGGCCTCCTTTCCTCCTTCCCTCCTTTCCTTCTTTCCTCCTTTCCCAGCCAGCAGTCGCCTCTTCAAAGGGTTTTAACTGTTCGTCACATTTTTATCACCATTTCCATCATAGTGATTACTAGTCTTGTCTCCATACCAATATTTTGTTACCGGTACCAAAATGTATTTCCATACTTTTTTTACATAATGGGGACCACTAAAAATGTCAATATTGTCTTTATTGGACCAAGAAAGTCTTAGGGTACACGAAACATATGTTTATTATTGTCATTTAGTCCTTAAATAAAATGTTGAACATAGTAGACAACTTGTCTTTTAGTAGTAAGTCAACAAACAAAGACTCCTACTAATTAGTCTGCAGTAACATATTGTGTCATTTATGTACACATTATGAGGGACAAACTGTAAAAATGGATTATTAATCCATTGAAAATTATGAAAGTAATATTAAAACCAATAAAATAAAATAAAAATGTCTGTAAAATAAATAATTGACCCCCCTCTAAAAAATATAAATTATAAAAGTAATATTAAAACAAATTTAAATAAATGTACAATTCAAATTTAAATGAAATAGAATAATTGAGCCTCCCCCCTAAAAAAATATAAATTATACAAGTAATATTAAAGCAATGTTTAAAAAATGTACAATAAAAATTTAAATAAAATAAATTAATCGAGCCCCGCCTCCCCTTAGAAAAATATCCATCCATCCATCCATCCAAGCATTTTCTACCACTTGTCCTGTTTGGGGTCATATATATTCTAAAAGTAATATTAAAACCAAAATATTAAAACCAATTTAAAAAATGTATAGTAAAAATAAAAAATCTAATAAATTGATTAATCCTCCCCTCCCCAAAAAATGTTTTTAATAAAAAGACACTGTCGACACATCGCAGATTAAACACGTTTAATATGTATTGGATTGTATAAATGGCAGCTGTGTATGAAAAATAAGTCAATCCAAAAAATAAAAAAAATGTATTACGAAAATCATAAAAGTAATCTTAAAACAAATGTAAAAAAAAATGCACAGTAAAAATGTTTATAAAATAAATTAATTGATCCCCCCTAAAAATATGTAAATGATAAATTTAAAATAATGTACACTTAAAATGTCTATAAAATAGATTATTGGACCCCTCCCCTCTAAAAAAAATATAAACTATAAAAATAATATTAAAACAATTTAAAAAAAAATGTAAAATAAGAATGTCTATAAAATAAATTGACCCCCTCTAAAAATAATATAAATCATAAAAGTAATATTAAAACAAATTAAACAAATGTATAATAAAAAAATGTAAAATAAATTATTGACTTCCCCCTAAAAATATATAAATTATAAAAGTAATATTAAAACATATTTTAAAAAATGTACACTTAAAAATTCTATAAAAGAAATTGACCCCTCCCCTCTAAAAAATATAAACTATAAAAATAATATTAAAACAATTTAAAAAAAAAGTAAAATAAGAATGTCTATAAAATAAATTGACCCCCTCTAAAAATAATATAAATCATAAAAGTAATATTAAAACAAATTTAAAAAATGTATAATAAATTTTTTTTTAAATAAATTATTGACTTCCCCCTAAAAATATATAAATTATAAAAGTAATATTAAAACATATTTTAAAAAATGTACACTTAAAAATTCTATAAAATAAATTGACCCCTCCCCTCTAAAAAATATAAACTATAAAAATAATATTAAAACAATTAAAAAAAATGTAAAATAAGAATGTCCATAAAATAAATTGACCCCCTCTAAAAATAATATAAATCATAAAAGTAATATTAAAACAAATTTAAAAAATGTATAATAAATTTTTTTTTAAATAAATTAGACTTCCCCCTAAAAATATATACATTATAAAAGTAATATTAAAACATATTTTAAAAAATGTACACTTAAAAATTCTATAAAATAAATTGACCCCTCCCCTCTAAAAAATATAAACTATAAAAATAATATTAAAACAATTAAAAAAAATGTAAAATAAGTGTCAATAAAATAAATTGACCCCCTCTAAAAAATATAAATTATAAAAGTAATATTAAAACAAATTTAAAAAATGTATAATACAAAATATGTAAAATAAATTAATTGACTCCCCCTCTAAAAATATAAATCATAAAAGTAATATTAAAACAAATTATAAAAAATGTACAATCAAAATTTCTTTAAAATAAATTGACCCACCCTCTAAAAAAATATACATTTAAAAGTAATATTAAAACAAATTTTAAAAAATGTATGATAAAACCTCAAAATAAAATAAATTGATTAATCATCCCCCCGCCCCCCCAAAAAATAAATAATAAAAAGATATTGTCGACACATTGCAGATTAAACACATTTGTTAATATTTAATATGTATTGGATTGTATGAATGGCAGCTGTGTAATGGAAAATAAACCAATCCAAAAAAAAATATTACAAAAATTATAAAAGTAATATTACAACAAATTTAAAAAAAAAGTACAGTAAACATTTCTATAAAATAAATTAACTGACATCCCCCCATTAAAAAAATCCATCCATCCATTTTTTACCACTTATTCCCTTTGGAGTCGCTGGTGCCTATCTCAGCTACGATGAGGGGCGGTATCACTCGGTTGGTAGAGTGGCCGTGCCAGCAACTTGAGGGTTGCAGGTTCGATCCCCGTTTCCGCCATCCTAGTCACTGCCGTTGTGTCCTTGGGCAAGACACTTTACCCACCTGCTCCCAGTGCCACCCACACTGCTTTAAATGTAACTTAGATATTGGCTTTCACTATGTAAAGCGCTTTGAGTCACAAGAGAAAAAGTGCTATATAAATATAATTCACTTCTCTTCACAATCGGGCGAAAGGCGGTGTACACCCTGGACAAGTCGCCATCTCATCACAGGGCCAACACAGATAGACAGACAACATTCACACACTAGGGACCATTTAGTGTTGCCAATCAACCTATACCCAGGTGCATGTCTTTGGAGGTGGGAGGGGCCTATCCCCAGGTGCATGTCTTTGGAGGTGGGAGGAAGCCGGAGTACCCGGAGGGAACCCACGCATTCACGGGGAGAACATGCAAACTCCACACAGAAAGATCCCGAGCCCGGGATTGAACCCAGGACTACTCAGGACCTTTGTATTGTGAGGCAGACGCACAAGCCCTCCTCCACCGTGCTGCCCCCTTTAAAAAAATATAAATTATAAAATACTAAAACAAAAATGTACAATAATTAATTCTAGAAAATAAATTAATTGACCCCCCTCTAAAAAAATATAAATTATAAAAGTAGTACAAAAACAAATTAAAAAAAATGTACAACAAAAATTGAAATTAAATAAATCAATTGAGCTCCCTAAAAATATAAATTATAAAAGTAATATTAAAAGAAGTTTAAAAAAAAATTACAATACAAATTTAAATAAAATGAATTAATTGAGCATCCCCTTTAAAACATATAAATGATGAAAGTAATACTAAAACAAATTTTAAAAAATGTACAATAAGAATTCTAATAAAATACATTGAGCCTTCCCCCTAAAAAATATAACTTATAAAAGTAATATTAAAACACATTTTAAAAAATGTACAATAAAAATTCTAATAAAATATATTGAGCCCTCCCTCTAAAAAAATAAATTATAAAACTAATACCAAAATAAAATAAATTAATTATCACCCACTAAAAAAATATAAATAATAAAAGTAATATTAAAACACATTTTAAAAAATGGACAATAAAAATTCTTATAGAATAAATTGAGCCCTCCCTCTAAGAATAAATAAATTATAATACTAATACCAAAACTAATTTAAAAAAGTATTAAAAAATCAAAATAAAGTAATTTAATTAACCCTTCTAAAAAATATATAAATTATAAAAGTATTATCAAAACAAATAAAAAAAATGTGTGATAAAAATCTAAATAAAATAAATAAATTAATCATCCCCCCTCCCCCCAAAAATACATAAATAAAAAGACATGGGCGACACATCGCAGATTAAACCCATTTGTGAACATTTAATGTGTATTGGATTGTATTTCTGCCAGCTGTGACTGTCAAAATAAATCGATAAACAAATGTTGGAAAAAATTAAAATAATGATAATTTTGAAAAAAATAATATTAAAACACATTTTGAAAATACATAATAAAAAATACAATAAAATAAGTAAATTAGCCCAAAAAATAAAAACACATTGCAGATTCAACACATTTCATATGTATTGGATTGTATTTATGGCAGCTGTGTATGTAAAATTAATTAATGATAAAGATGTTTAAAAAAAAAATATTATACAAATAATATTAAAACAAATTGAAAAAGTATAGGTGTGGACTTGTCCAGGGTGTACCCCGCCTACCGCCTGAATGCAGCTGAGATAGGCTCCAGCGACCCCCTGCAACCCCAAAAGGGACAAGTGGTAGAAAATGGATGTATATAATAAAAAAAATAGTAATAATAATAATAAAAAGATGCTAAAAGCTATAAACATCACCTGTGGAGAAGCATCCAACTGCTGAGACACAGGTGACCCCAGAGGCCTCTATGGCGGCTACATTCCATTCCAGAGCACACACCCAAAGGGCCGCTCAGCTGTGTGCTCTGGCCTTCTCTTCACAGGCTGGAATGCCAACCTGGCAGCTGCTGCCACACCAGACAATGGAGCTGCTGAGTCAGGACAAAGAACCATACTGTACCCACAGAAACATGCTCGGTCTTTACCCTTCAACCTCTTTGGAAGAAGTCATTACCTATCGTTACATCGTGATTGGCAACCATACTGTACCCACAGAAACATGCTCGGTCTTTACCCTTCAACCTCTTTGGAAGAAGTCATTACCTATCGTTACATCGGGATTGGCAACCATACTGTACCCACAGAAACATGCTCGGTCTTTATCCTTCAACCTCTTTGGAAGAAGTCATTACCTATCGTTACATCGGGATTGGCAACCATACTGTACCCACAGAATCATGCTTGGTCTTTACCCTTCAACCTCTTTGGAAGAAGTCATTACCTATCGTTACATCGTGATTGGCAACCATACTGTACCCACAGAAACATGCTCGGCCTTTACCCTTCAACCTCTTTGGAAGAAGTCATTACCTATCGCTACATCGTGATTGGCAACCATACGGTACCCACAGAAACATGCTCGGTCTTTATCCTTCAACCTCTTTGGAAGAAGTCATTACCTATCGTTACATCGGGATTGGCAACCAAACTGTACCCACAGAAACATGCTTGCTCTTTACCCTTCAACCTCTTTGGAAGAAGTCATTACCTATCGTTACATCGTGATTGGCAACCATACTGTACCCACAGAAACATGCTCGGTCTTTATCCTTCAACCTCTTTGGAAGAAGTCATTACCTATCGTTACATCGGGAATGGCAACCATACTGTACCCACAGAAACATGTTTGGTCTTTACCCTTTACCCAAAGTAATCATTACCTATCGTTATGTGCTGCACATCGTGATTGGCAACCAAGGTGTGTTTTGAAAGCGTGTGGCTTTGAAAAAGTCATTAAATCCTCCAGGATTTCACTAGCTTTTGTTGTGATTGTAGGGGCCTGAAATACTTCAATTTGTGGCAGCTTTTCAAAAAGTTATGAAGTTTTGAGGGTTTTTTTTTTTTCATCAACTTGTAATTTTATGAATTTTGAACATTTTCAAGTGTTCCTTGTAACATTAATTTATGCGCCATCCCATTTATCCCAGCATAAGAACATTTGTGAACTGTTAAATGCAATCTTTAGCGCTATTATTTTGTTTAGTAAATAACTATGAAAAATCATCACACACCAACATCTCTAACATGTTGATATCGTCTGTTTGTTATTTCGGCATTGTAAATGAAAATCTGTTTGTAATTATTTTACACTGGAAAAAAGTGTGTGTGTGCGTGTGCGTGTGTGTGTCTGTGTGTGTGTGTGTGTGTGCGTGCATATGTGTATATATATATATATATATATGTGTATGTATGTGTGTGTATATATATATATATATATATATATATATATATGTGTGTGTGTGAGTGTACATAAATGTATGTACGTGTGTGTGTACATATATGTATGTACGTGTGTGTGTATATGTATGTATAAGTACGTGTGTGTGTATATATGTATGTACCTAAGTGTGTGTATGTATGTATGTATGTATGTATGTATATATATGTATGTATGTATGTGTTTGTATGCATATACTGCATATTTATTTACTGTCTGTATCTATATATGTATATGTATGATGTATGTATGTATTTATATATGTATATGTTTGTATGTATTTACATATGTGTATATGTTTGTATGTATTTACGTATGTGTATATTTATGTATGTACTTATGTGTATATATATGTATGTACGTATGTATGTATCCATGTATGTGTATGTATATGTATGTGTGTATGTACATTATATGTGTATATATATATACACGTGTGTGTGTGTGTGTGTGTGTGTGCAGGCTTTCAACAAAGTTGCGAGGCCTTGCATCATTTGCATGAGTTGTTCAAATTTCCATGCAAAGGAGTGATTGTGAGATCATGAAACCCTGGTGACAGATGAATGTTCACATTTATTGGTTACAATCACAAATATGGCTAAATGCAGCTCAAAATAAACACAAATGGCAGTCAAGCACGATCTCTAATTCTTCCTTTAATGTGTTTTTTTTTCTTTACACATTTCTTACAATTACGAAAAGCGACGCTACCGTTGTTTGGTATTTATGCCATTTTGGGGATTTATTACCACTTTATTGTGTTTTGCCTTGTGCCTCACTCACAATTACATGGCAGGTTTAAAGTGACCGTCATACATTATATGTGGGGCCGTTAGGGGCATCATTCACAATTACCTCTCACACACACTACTGAAACACTCTCATAGACAATACTGAAACACTCTCATACACACTACTGGAACTCTCTCATACACACTACTGAAACACTCTCACACACACTACTGAAACACTCGTACACACTACTGAAACACTCTCATTCACACTACTGAAATACACTCATAAACACTACTGAAACACTCTCATTCACAATACAGAAACACTCTCATACACACTACTGAAAAACTCTCACTCACACTACTGAAACACTCATAGACACTACTGAAACACTCTCATACACACTACTAAAACACTCTCATACACACTACTGAAATACACTCATAAACACTACTGAAACACTCTCATTCACAATACAGAAACACTCTCATACACACTACTGAAAAACTCTCTCACACTACTGAAACTCTCATAGACACTACTGAAACACTCTCACTCACACTACTAAAGCACTCTCATACACACTACTGAAACACTCTTATACACTCTACTGAAACTCTCTTATACACTCTACTGAAACACTCTCATACACACTACTGAAACACTCTCATGCACACTACTGAAACACTCATTCACACTACTGAAACACTCTCATTCACACTACTGAAACACTCTCATACACACTACTGAAACAATCATACACACTACAGAAACACTCTCATACACACCACTGAAAAACTCTCTCGCACACTACTGAAAAACTTTTACACACACTACTGAAAAACTCATAGACACGACTGAAACACTCTGGTAGACACAACGGAACACTCTTATACACACTACTGAAACACTCTCATACACACTACAGAAACATTCTCATACACACTACTGAAACACTCTCATAGACACTACTGAAACACTCTTATACACACTACTGAAACACTGACACACACTACAGAAACACTCTCATACACACTACTGAAACACTCTCATACACACTACTAAAACACTCTCATAGACACTACTAAAACACTCTTATACACACTACTGAAACACTCTTATACACACTACTGAAACACTCATACACACTACTGAAACACTCATACACACTACTGAAACACTTTCACACACACCACTGAAACACTCTCATACACACTACTGAAATGCTCCCACATAAACAACTGAAATTTTTTTGTCACACACACTACTCAATCAATCAATCAATCAATGTTTACTTATATTGCCCTAAATCACTAGTGTCTTAAAGGGTTGCACAAACCACAACACAAACCACTACAACATCCTCAGTAGGCCCACATAAGGGCAAGGAAAACTCACACCCAGTGAGACGTCGGTGAAAATGATGACCCATGACACTCTCTCATACACACTACTGAAACACTCTGATACACACTACTGACATGGTCTAACATAAACAACTTAAATGTTTTTTCTCTCATACACACTACTGAAACACTCAGACCATGTCAGTAGTGTGTATCAAACATAAACAACTGAAATGTTTTTCCTCTCATACACACTACTGAAACACTGATACACACTACTGAAATGCTCTCACATAAACAACTGAAATGTTTTTCTGTCACACACACTACTGACACTCTCATACACACTACTGAAACACTCTCCGATACACACTACTGACATGGTCCAACATAAATAACTGAAATGTTTTTTCTCTCATACACACTACTGAAACACTGATACACACTACTGAAATGCTCTCACATAAACAATTGAAATGTTTTTCTGTCACACACTACTGACACACTCTCATACACACAACTGAAACACTCATACACACAACTGAAACACTCATACACACGACTGAAACGCTCTCACACACACTACTGAAATGCTCCCACATAACCCTCTAACCACCACACTTCCCGTATCCCACTTTGTTTGCTGCTTCTACTGTATGGGAATGTAAATGAACTCTGTCCCACACACACACACACACACACACACACACACACACGCACACACACACACACACACACACACTCTTGCTCTATTTAACTGGGGAGGCATTCTAATACCCTTTAAAAAAAAATTTAAAATTGTTTGCGCTGTTCAAAGAAATATGCAAGCGTTGACAAGTGTGCGACCGTGGCTAAGATCACCCGACCAAATACCGATGAGTCGTGTGAGTGGTCAGGATTTCTTAAGCGTGTCAAGTGGTTGCCGCGGTACCAAACCTTTCCTTCCATTCAGTTGGGTTTTACGACCACTTTTACAAAGCAAACTGTGTCACAGTTGCAACTACGCCAAAAGACAACAAACCAGCAACAATCACAACTGTGTTGGGAACTTTAATTCGAGAATTCAAGTTTTGGGTTGAATTGCTTGGATTTTACTGACGTCACCTCCGTCTCACACCCAGCCATGAAATACGTGTGGTGGTCAAGCTAGCTCAGTTCTCAAAGGGTACTAGGCACCATTTAGCCATTTCTCGAAGAAAAAAAGGTCCTATGCTTGCGTTGTTTTCGACTGTACGAATCGTTCGGATGGCGAAAAGGACAACAGTTTCTTCAAAGTTCCCCGAGAGATAGTTAAGAAGGGCAGAAGAGTGCAGGATTTTACAAAATGACGACGACAAAATCAGAGATCACTTTGTAAAATGTTTGTTTGATATACTTTTAACGTTTATTTCCCATTGAAGTATTATCTTGATATTATTTGTATTTCTTATAGACGTTTTCTACGAGTGTTTTGAAAATACCATCTCGTCGAGAGTAAATATATATATTTTATAATATATATATATTTATATTATTCATATATTATATATATATATGTCATATATAATTTATTATTATTATTGTTTATTGTGAGCAAACTGTGGTGCTGAATTTCCCCCAGGGATCAATAAAGTACTTTCTATTCTATTCTATTCTAAATTGAAGAAAGCGAATGTGAGCAAAACCCAAGAGTTCAGTTTTTACCAGACAACAATCATGAATGAATCTTTTAGCACGTACACAATGTTGACATCTATAATTACATTTTGATAAACAATCATAAATTAATCTTTCAGCACATACACACTGTTGACATATATAGTTATATTTTGATAAACAATCGTAAATTAATAAATCAGCACGTACACAATGTTGTCATCTGTAGTTATATTTTGATAAACAATCATAAATTAATATTTCAGCACATACACAATGTTGACTACTATAGTTATATTTTGATAAACAATCGTAAATTAATCAATCAGCGCGTACACAATGTTGTCATCTGTAGTTATATTTTGATAAACAATCGTAAATTAATAAATCAGCACGTACACAATGTTGTAATCTGTAGTTATATTTTGATAAACAATCATAAATTAATCTTTCAGCACGTACACAATGTTGACATCTATAGTTATATTTTGATAAACAATCATAAATGAATCTTTCAGCATGTACACAATGTTGATGATCTATAGTTATATTTTGATAAACAATCGTAAATTAATCATTCAGCGCTTACACAATGTTGACATCTGTATTAATATTTTGATAAACAATCATAAATTAATCTTTTAGCGCATACACAATGTTGACATCTGTATTAATATTTTGATAAACAATCGTAAATTAATCAATCAGCACGTACACAATGTTGACATCTATAGTTATATTTTGACAAACAATCGTAAATTAATCTTTCAGCACGTACACAATGTTGACATATATAGTTATATTTTGATAAACAATCGTAAATTAATCTTTCAGCACGTACACAATGTTGACATATATAGTTATATTTTGATAAACAATCGTAAATTAATAAATCAGCACGTACACAATGTTGTCATATGTAGTTATATTTTGATAAACAATCATAAATTAATCTTTCAGCATGTACACAATGTTGATGATCTATAGTTATATTTTGATAAACAATCGTAAATTAATCATTCAGCGCGTACACAATGTTGACATCTGTAGTTATATTTTGATAAACAATCATAAATTAATCTTTTAGCGCATACACAATGTTGACATCTGTATTAATATTTTGATAAACAATCGTAAATTAATAAATCAGCACGTACACAATGTTGTCATCTGTAGTTATATTTTTGTAAACAATCATAAATTAATATTTCAGCACATACACAATGTTGACTACTATAGTTATATTTTGATAAACAATCGTAAATTAATCAATCAGCACGTACACAATGTTGTCATCTGTAGTTATATTTTGATAAACAATCATAAATTAATCTTTCAGCATGTACACAATGTTGACATCTATTGTTATATTTTGATAAACAATCCTAAATTAATCTTTACACACGTACACAATGTTGACATCTATAGTTATATTTTGATTAAAAAAAATAAATGTATCTTTACGCACATACACAATGTTGACATCTATAGTTATATTTAAAAAAAACAATCATAAATTAATCTTTCAGCACATACACAATGTTAACATCCATAGTTATATTTTGATAAAGAGAAGGAAAAACACACTACTAGTAAACAACACTTTCAACAACAACAACAACAAACATGGCGGTAGACGCAAAGTTAAATCAATACATGCAACATTACCCGAGCAAAAACGATACATATTGATCTGGGAAAGTGTTGATACCAATGTCCTTGACCCAGACTCACACAAATAAGTTGTAGACCTCCATGCTTTTACAACTTTCATCAGTTTTGTGGCGTACAATCATGTCTGGAGCACAATAGTTCATATTTTGGGAACGCCACCAACAGATAATCCTTGATATCACTCCACAAATCTTATATTTGATGAAGTTTGGGATCTATTCCATTTCATTGTTGCATTTTTATGCTCATATTTGCTTTTTTCGGACGATTTAAGCCTCGTTTGTCCTGAGATGGTTTGCTTGTACAACTTTTATTCTACATATGTTTTCTAAATCGTGGTGGTGCTGAGGTTGCACAAGTTTGATAAATGCGGGATTTTATGGGAATAATTTGGATTGCGATGGAGAGAGAGTGGCACTACGCTGGAATGTAAAGAATGTGGGTTGGTGTAATCCTCTTGAGGGATCAATTATTAGCAGCAGAAGAATCCTGCCATGCAGGACTCAGAAGTGGACCTCATGTTGGTTCTTTTGGCAGAAAGTAAAAAAATACTCAGTACTTCCTCTGGTCAGAGTAACCAAGGTCTTATAGTCTTTGACGAAGGATGGAACCAGATTCGTTAAGTTTTACTATGAAGCCACGCTGTTGTAACACCTGGCTTGGCATCGTCTTGCTGAAATAAGCAGGGGCGTCCACGACAACAACATATGTTGCTCCAAAAGCTGTGTGTACCTTTTGACATTAATGGTGCCTTCACAGATGTGTAAGTTACCCATGCCTTGGCCACTAATACACCCCCATACCATCACACGTGCTGCCTAGAACACTTTCACCCTAGAACAGCCTGGATGGTTCTTTTCCTCTTTTGGTCTGGACGTCCACAGTTTCCAAAAACAATTTGAAATGTGGACTCGTCAGACCACAGAACACTTTTCCACTTTGCATCAGTCCATCTTAGATAAGTTCGGGCCCAGCGAAGCGTTTCTGGGTGTTGTTGATAAATGGCTTTGGCTTTGTGTAGTGGAGTTTTTACTTACACTTACAGATGTAGCGACCAACTGTAGTTACTGAAGTGTTCCTGAGCCCATGTGGTGATATCCTTTACACACTGATTTGTCTATTTGATGCAGTAGCACATGAGGGATGGAAGGTGTGTGATGTCATGGCTTCAAGCAGTGATTTCTCCACATCCTCTGAACCTTTTGATGATATTACAGAGCGTAGATGGTGAAATCCCTACATTTCTTGCAATAGCTGCTTGAGAAATGTTGTCCTTGAACAATTTGCTCAGGCATTAGTTGACAAAATGGTGACCCTCGCCCCGTCCTTGTTTGTGAATGAGTGAACATTTCATGGAAGCTGCTTTTATAGCCAATCATGGCACCCCTCTGTTCCCATTTAGCCTGTTCACCTGTGGAATGTTCCAAATAAGTCTTTGATGAGCATTCCTCGACTTTCTCGCTCTTTTTTGCCACTTGTGCCAGCTTTTTTCGAAACATGTTGCAGGAATCAAATTCCATCCATACATCCATTTTCTACTGCTTATTCCCTTTTGGGGTCGCGGGGGGCGCTGGCGCCTATCTCAGCTACAATCGGGCGGAAGGCGGGTTACACCCTGGACAAGTCGCCACCTCATCACAGGGCCAACATAGATAGACAACATTCAGACTCACATTCACACACTAGGGACCATTTCGTGTTGCCAATCAACCTATCCTCAGATGAGCTAATATTTGAAATTTTTTTTATAAAAGTTTCTCAGTGTCACGGCTCAATCGTCCTGTCCCCTTAGCAGAAAAACAGCCCCAAAGCATGATGTTTCCACCCCCATGCTTCACAGTAGGTATGGTGTTCTTGGGATGCAACTCAGTATTCTTCTTCCTCCAAACACCACCAGTTGAGTTGATACCAAAATGGATACATGGATGATACAGCAGAGAATTGGGAGAATGTCATGTGGTCAGATGAAACCAAAATATAACTTTTTGGTATAAACTCAACTCGTCGTGTTTGGCATTGAAACAACGTTGACAGCTTGTTGAATTAGGTCCTGATGTTGCGCAACTCCAACACATCGTTGAAACAACATGCTTTTTGACAACGTTTAATCAATCTCAGGTTGTGACGTTGATTTAACATTGAAATGTGGTAATTTTCCAACTATTCTACAACACAAATACAACGTTGAAACAACATGCTTTTTGACGACGTTTCATCGATGTCAGGTTGTGACGTTGATTTGACATTGAAATGTGGTCATTTTCTAACCAATATTTTACGACAGAAATACGTTGAAACAACATGCTTTTTGACGACGTTTAATCAAAGTCAGGCTGTGACGTTGATTTAACATTGAAATTTGCTAATTTTCCAACCAATATTATCATTTTCGAACCAATATTCTACAACACAAATAAACGTTGAAACAACACGCCTTTTGACGATGTTTAATCAATGTTGGTTTGTGCCGTTGATTTAACATTGAAATTTGGTTATTTTCTAACCAATATTCCACAACACAAATACAACGTTGAAACAACATGCTTTTTGACAACGTTTAATCAAAGTCAGGTTGTGACGTTGATTTGACATTGAAATTTGGTCATTTTCCAATCATTATTCTACAACACAACGTTTAATCAATGTCAGGTTGTGATGTTGATTTATTATTGAAATTTGGTTATTTTCTAACCAATATTCTACAACACAAATACAAAGTTGAAACATGCTTTTTGACAACGTTTAATAAAAGTCAGGTTGTGACGTTGATTTATCATTAAAATTTGGTTATTTTCTAACCAATATTCTTCAACACAATTTTTAATCGATGTCAGGTTGTGACGTTGGTTTATTATTGAAATGTGGTTATTTTCTAACCAATATTCTTCAGCACAATTTTTAATCAATGTCAGGTTGTGACGTTGGTTTTACATTGAAATTTGGTCATATTCTAACCAATATTCTACAACACAACGTTTATTCAATGTCAGGTTGTGACATTTGTTTTACTTTGAAATTTGGTCATTTTCTAACCAATATTCTACAACACAACGTTTAAGCAATGTCAGGTTTTGACGTTGGTTTTACATTGAAATGTGGTCATTTTCTAACCAATATTCTACAACACAAATACAACGTTGAAACAACATGCTTTTTGACAACGTTTAATCAATGTCAGTTTGTGACGTTGATTTAGTGGTCATTTCCCAACCAATATTCCACAACACAAATACAACGTTGAAACAACTTGCTTTTTGACGACGTTTAATCAATGTTGGTTTGTGCCGTTGATTTAACATTGAAATTTGGTCATTTTCTAACCAATATTCCACAACACAAATACAATGTTGAAACAACATGCTTTTTGACAACGTTTAATCAATGTCAGGTTGTGACATTGATTTATTATTGAAATGTGGTTATTTTCTAACCAATATTCTTCAACACAATTTTTAATCAATGTCAGGTTGTGACGTTGGTTTTACATTGAAATTTGGTCATTTTCTAACCAATATTCTACAACACAACGTTTATTCAATGTCAGGTTGTGACATTTGTTTTACTTTGAAATGTGGTCATTTTCTAACCAATATTCTACAACCAAATACAACATTTTACAACATGCTTTTTGACAACGTTTAATCAATGTCAGGTTGTGACGTTAATTTATTATTGAAATTTGGTTATTTTCTAACCAATATTCTTCAACACACTTTTTTATCAATCCAGGTTGTGACGTTGGTTTTACATTGAAATTTGGTCATTTTCTAACCAATATTCTACAACGCAACCTTTATTCAATGTCAGGTTGTGATATTTGTTTTACTTTGAAATGTTGTCATTTTTTAACCAATATTCTACAACCAAATACAACATTGTAACAACATGCTTTTTGACAACGTTTAATCAATGTCAGGTTGTGACGTTAATTTATTATTGAAATTTGGTTATTTTCTAACCAATATTCTTCAACACACTTTTTTATCAATCCAGGTTGTGACGTTGGTTTTACATTGAAATTTGGTCATTTTCTAACCAATATTCTACAACGCAACCTTTATTCAATGTCAGGTTGTGATATTTGTTTTACTTTGAAATGTTGTCATTTTTTAACCAATATTCTACAACCAAATAAAACATTGTAACAACATGCTTTTTGACAACGTTTACTCAATGTCAGGTTGTGACGTTAATTTATTATTGAAATTTGGTTATTTTCTAACCAATATTCTTCAACACATTTTTTAATCAATGTCAGGTTGTGACGTTAGTTTTACATTGAAATTTTGTCATTTTCTAACCAATAATCTACAAAACAAATACAACGTTGAAACAACATGCTTTTTGACAATGTTTAATCAATGTCAGTTTGTGACGTTGATTTAGTGGTCATTTCCCAACCAATATTCCACAACACAAATACAACGTTGAAACAACTTGCTTTTTGACGACGTTTAATCAATGTTGGTTTGTGCCGTTGATTTAACATTGAAATTTGGTCATTTTCTAACCAATATTCCACAACACAAATACAACGTTGAAACAACATGCTTTTTGACAACGTTTAATCAATGTCAGGTTGTGACGTTGATTTATTATTGAAATTTGGTTATTTTCTAACCAATATTCTTCAACACAATTTTTAATCAATGTCAGGTTGTGACGTTGGTTTTACATTGAAATTTGGTCATTTTCTAACCAATATTCTACAACGCAACATTTATTCAATGTCAGGTTGTGACGTTGATGTATCATTAAAATGTGGTTATTTTCTAACCAATATATTTCAACACAATTTTTAATCAATTGTGACGTTGGTTTCACATTGAAATTTGGTCATTTTCGAACCAATAATCTACAACACAAATACAACGTTGAAACAACATGCTTTTTGACAACGTTTAATCAATGTCAGGTTGTGACGTTGGTTTCACATTGAAATTTGGTCATTTTCTAACCAATAATCTACAACACAAATACAACGTTGAAACAACATGCTTTTTGATGACGTTTAATCAATGTCAGGTTGTGACGTTGATTTAACATTGAAATTTGGTAATTTTCTAACCACTATTCTAAGAAATACAACATTGAAATCTGGTCATTTTCCAACTATTCAACAACACAAATACAACGTTGAATAGTTTTCCAACTATTCAACAACACAAACACAACGTTGAAACAACATGCTTTTTGACAACGTTTAATCAATGTCAGGTTGTGACGTTGATTTACCATTGAAATTTGGTCATTTTCTAACCAATATTCTTCAACAGAAATACTACGTTGAAACAACTTACTTTTTGATTACGTTTAATCAAAGTCAGGTTGTGACGTAGATTTAACATTGAAATGTGGTCATTTTATAACCAATATTCTACAACACAAATACAACGTTGAAACATGCTTTTTGACAACGTTTAATCAATGTCAGGTTGTGACGTTGATTTATTATTCAAATTTGGTTATTTTCTAACCAATATTCTTCAACTCAATTTTTAATCAATGTCAGGTTGTGACGTTGGTTTTACATTGAAATTTGGTCATTTTCTAACCAATATTCTACAACACAAATACAACGTTGAAACAACATGCTTTTTGACAACGTTTAATCAATGTCAGTTTGTGACGTTGATGTATCATTAAAATTTGGTTATTTTCTAACCAATATTCTTCAACACACTTTTTAATCAATGCCAGGTTGTGATGTTGGTTTATTATTGAAATTTGGTTATTTTCTAACCAATATACTTCAACACTATTTTTAATCAATGTCAGGTTGTGACGTTGGTTTTACATTGAAATTTGGTCATTTTCTAACCAATATTCTACAACGCAACGTTTATTCAATGTCAGGTTGTGACATTTCTTTTACTTTGAAATTTGGTCATTTTCTAACCAATATTCTAGAACCAAATACAACATTGTAACAACATGCTTTTTGACAACGTTTAATCAATGTCAGGTTGTGACGTTAATTTATTATTGAAATTTGGTTATTTTCTAACCAATATTCTTCAACACACTTTTTTATCAATCCAGGTTGTGACGTTGGTTTTACATTGAAATTTGGTCATTTTCTAACCAATATTCTACAACACAAATATAACGTTGAAACAACATGCTTTTTGACAACGTTTAATCTATGTCAGTTTGTGACGTTGATTTAGTGGTCATTTCCCAACCAATATTCCACAACACAAATACAACGTTGAAACAACATGCTTTTTGACGACGTTAAATCAATGTGGGGTTGTGACGTTGATTTAACATTGAAATTTGGTAATTTTCTAACCAATATTCTACAACACAAATACAACGTTGAAACAACATGCTTTTTGACAACGTTTCATCAATGTCAGGTTGTGACGTTGATTTATTATTCAAATTTGGTTATTTTCCAACCAATATTCTTCAACTCAATTTTTAATCAATGTCAGGTTGTGACGTTGGTTTTACATTGAAATTTGGTCATTTTCTAACCAATATTCTACAACACAAATACAACGTTGAAACAACATGCTTTTTGACAACGTTTAATCAATGTCAGGTTGTGACGTTGGTTTTACATTGAAATTTGGTCATTTTCTAACCAATATTCTACAACACAAATACAACGTTGAAACAACATGCTTTTTGACAACGTTTAATCAATGTCAGTTTGTGACGTTGATGTATCATTAAAATTTGGTTATTTTCTAACCAATATTCTTCAACACACTTTTTAATCAATGTCAGGTTGTGATGTTGGTTTATTATTGAAATTTGGTTATTTTCTAACCAATATTCTTCAACACTATTTTTAATCAATGTCAGGTTGTGACGTTGGTTTTACATTGAAATTTGGTAATTTTCTAACCAATATTCTACAACGCAACGTTTATTCAATGTCAGGTTGTGACATTTCTTTTACTTTGAAATTTGGTCATTTTCTAACCAATATTCTACAACCAAATACAACATTGTAACAACATGCTTTTTGACAACGTTTAATCAATGACAGGTTGTGACGTTAATTTATTATTGAAATTTGGTTATTTTCTAACCAATATTCTTCAACACACTTTTTTATCAATCCAGGTTGTGACGTTGGTTTTACATTGAAATTTGGTCATTTTCTAACCAATATTCTACAACACAAATACAACGTTGAAACAACATGCTTTTTGACAACGTTTAATTTATGTCAGTTTGTGACGTTGATTTAGTGGTCATTTCCCAACCAATATTCCACAACACAAATACAACGTTGAAATAACATGCTTTTTGACGACGTTAAATCAATGTTGGGTTGTGACGTTGATTTATTATTGAAATTTGGTCATTTTCTAACCAATATTCTACAACACAAATACAACGTTGAAACATGCATTCTGACAACGTTTAATCAATGTCAGGTTGTGACGTTGATTTAACATTGGAATTTGCTCATTTTCCAACCAATATTATACAACGCAACGTTTAATCAATGTCAGGTTGTGACGTTGATGTATCATTAAAATGTGGTTATTTTCTAACCAATATTCTTCAACACAATTTTCAATCAATGCCAGGTTGTGACGTTGTTTTTACATTGAAATTTGCTCATTTTCCAACCAATATTAGACAACGCAACGTTTAATCAATTTCAGGTTGTGACGTTGATGTATCATTAGAATTTGGTTATTTTCTAACCAATATATTTCAACACATTTTTTAATCAATGTCAGGTTGTGACGTTGGTTTTACATTGAAATTTGGTCATTTTCTAACCAATATTCTACAACACAACGTTTAAGCAATGTCAGGTTTTGACGTTGGTTTTACATTGAAATGTGGTCATTTTCTAACCAATATTCTACAACACAAATACAACGTTGAAACAACATGCTTTTTGACAACGTTTAATCAATGTCAGGTTGTGACGTTGATTTAACATTGAAATGTGGTTATTTTCTAACCAATATTCTTCAACACAATGTTCAATCAATGTCAGGTTGTGACGTTGTTTTTACATTAAAATTTGCTCATTTTCCAACCAATATTATACAACGCAACGTTTAATCAATGTCAGTTTGTGACGTTGATGTATCATTAAAATTTGGTTATTTTCTAACCAATATTCTTCAACACTATTTTTAATCAATGTCAGGTTGTGACGTTGGTTTTACATTGAAATTTGGTCATTTTCTAACCAATATTCTACAACGCAACGTTTATTCAATGTCAGGTTGTGACATTTCTTTTACTTTGAAATTTGGTCATTTTATAACCAATATTCTACAACACAAATACAACATTGTAACAACATGCTTTTTGACAACGTTTAATCAATGTCAGGTTGTGACGTTAATTTATTATTGAAATTTGGTTATTTTCTAACCAATATTCTTCAACACCCTTTTTTATCAATCCAGGTTTTGACGTTGGTTTTACATTGAAATTTGGTCATTTTCTAACCAATATTCTACAACACAAATACAACGTTGAAACAACATGCTTTTTGACAACGTTTAATCTATGTCAGTTTGTGACGTTGATTTAGTGGTCATTTCCCAACCAATATTCCACAACACAAATACAACGTTGAAATAACATGCTTTTTGACGACGTTAAATCAATGTTGGGTTGTGACGTTGATTTAACATTGAAATTTGGTAATTTTCTGACCAATATTCTACAACACAAATACAACGTTGAAACAACATGCTTTATGGCAACGTTTCCTCAATGTCAGGTTGTGACGTTGATTTATTATTGAAATTTGGTCATTTTCTAACCAATATTCTACAACACAAATACAACGTTGAAACAACATGCTTTTTGACAACGTTTAATCAATGTCAGGTTGTGACGTTGATGTATCATTAAAATTTGGTTATTTTCTAACCAATATATTTCAACACATTTTTTAATCAATGTCAGGTTGTGACGTTGGTTATACATTGAAATTTGGTCATTTTCGAACCAATATTCTACAACACAACGTTTAAGCAATGTCAGGTTTTGACATTGGTTTTACATTGAAATGTGGTCATTTTCTAACCAATATTCTACAACACAAATACAACGTTGAAACAACATGCATTTTGACAACGTTTAATCAATGTCAGGTTGTGACGTTGATTTAACATTGAAATGTGGTTATTTTCTAACCAATATTCTTCAACACAATTTTCAATCAATGTCAGGTTGTGACGTTGTTTTTACATTGAAATTTGCTCATTTTCCAACCAATATTATACAACGCAACGTTTAATCAATGTCAGGTTGTGACGTTGATGTATCATTAAAATTTGGTTATTTTCTAACCAATATTCTTCAACACACTTTTTAATCAATGTCAGGTTGTGATGTTGGTTTATTATTGAAATTTGGTTATTTTCTAACCAATATTCTTCAACACTATTTTTAATCAATGTCAGGTTGTGACGTTGGTTTTACATTGAAATTTGGTCATTTTCTAACCAATATTCTACAACGCAACGTTTATTCAATGTCAGGTTGTGACATTTCTTTTACTTTGAAATTTGGTCATTTTCTAACCAATATTCTACAACCAAATACAACATTGTAACAACATGCTTTTTGACAACGTTTAATCAATGTCAGGTTGTGACGTTAATTTATTATTGAAATTTGGTTATTTTCTAACCAATATTCTTCAACACCCTTTTTTATCAATCCAGGTTGTGACGTTGGTTTTACATTGAAATTTGGTCATTTTCTAACCAATATTCTACAACACAAATACAACGTTGAAACAACATGCTTTTTGACAACGTTTAATCTATGTCAGTTTGTGACGTTGATTTAGTGGTCATTTCCCAACCAATATTCCACAACACAAATACAACGTTGAAATAACATGCTTTTTGACGACGTTAAATCAATGTTGGGTTGTGACGTTGATTTAACATTGAAATTTGGTAATTTTCTAACCAATATTCTACAACACAAATACAACGTTGAAACAACATGCTTTATGGCAACGTTTCCTCCATTTCAGGTTGTGACGTTGATTTATTATTGAAATTTGGTCATTTTCTAACCAATATTCTACAACACAAATACAACGTTGAAACAACATGCATTTTGACAACGTTTAATCAATGTCAGGTTGTGACGTTGATTTAACATTGAAATTTGCTCATTTTCCAACCAATATTATACAACGCAACGTTTAATCAATGTCAGGTTGTGACGTTGATGTATCATTAAAATTTGGTTATTTTCTAACCAATATATTTCAACACATTTTTTAATCAATGTCAGGTTGTGACGTTGGTTTTACATTGAAATTTGGTCATTTTCTAACCAATATTCTACAACACAACGTTTAAGCAATGTCAGGTTTTGACATTGCTTTTACATTGAAATGTGGTCATTTTCTAACCAATATTCTACAACACAAATACAACGTTGAAACAACATGCATTTTGACAACGTTTAATCAATGTCAGGTTGTGACGTTGATTTAACATTGAAATGTGGTTATTTTCTAACCAATATTCTTCAACACAATTTTCAATCAATGTCAGGTTGTGACGTTGTTTTTACATTGAAATTTGCTCATTTTCCAACCAATATTATACAACGCAACGTTTAATCAATGTCAGGTTGTGACGATCTGATCATTTCCGACCAACATCGTGGATCCAACGTTGTCTCAATTTACAAATACAACTATTTTGCAACCTTGTTCCAAAGTGCGTTTTGAAAGGACGTTTAATCAACGTCGTATCAACGTCTGCTGCCTGCTGGGTCAGACCTTGGGCTCTTGAAACCGGGGCCCTCTTCATGACGTAGTAAAACCTGCCCTGACGTACACAGTAACATTCTTGATACAGTTTTTCCCAGGCACACATGGCCACCGTCAATTTCTTGGATCAAGTAGCACAAACCTGACTTAGAAGGCAGAAGAAGATTGGTACAACTGGAGCTGTGCAAGACCAAGTCGCTGGTAAACTGCCACCTTGTTCACATACCTCGGTTTTCAACCTTGGCTCAAAGCGGTGTGGTCTTTGACCAAACAACTGACAAGTCCTCGGACTACAGCCAGACTTCGGTGACCGAGTAGCTTGTCCGCAGGATTGTTGGCCGGCGTTGAAGTCATGAACTAACTCGGGTAACAGACGAAAACATGGGTTTTGTGTTGGGAAAGATGAAAGACCTCATTCTTTGGACCGGTCAGGTTTGTCTTTAGAACTCCCGTCAACAAAGGACTCTTCCAGTCCGCGTTCCACAGCTGAGTTTACACGAACCTGATATTTACTGCTTGCAGCGATGAGACCTCATAGCCCAGTCCCCCTAGGACCCAGGCACACAAGGACCGTGTTAGGACCAAGTTCCGTGAGGCAAACAGAACCACGTCGACCAGTTTTGAAGGATTCCAGGAGGTTCTGGTTTGGATGACATCATGGCTCACAATCATCTTGTAGCAGTTCTGTTGGAACACTTTCTCCTGTGGTCAAGTCACGTTCTTACGGATACTTCCACACCACATCTGTATGCTCTAATATCAGCCCCAAACCAAAATATGACGTTTTTTCAACCGATTATGGTATTATAGGAGACTAAATATGAAATTATTATTATTATTACTTCAAACATTTCAGCTTTTTCTCGTTTCATACCCATTTTTTTGCTCTTTTTTTCCTGACATAAAATATTAAAATGAATGCGTAAGTGCATAAACTGGTATGTCAAAAAATGCTGCCTGTACAAAAATATTCATCCATCCATCCAATTTATACTGCTTGTCCCTTATAGGGTCGCGGGGGGTGCTGGAGCCTATCCCAGCTTCATGTTCAGTTAAATATTAACAGTGTTTATTGTGGTTGTTGTCATTTTTCAAAGAAATTCCTAAGTTGGTATTATTTTTATTTTTTGTTATATATTTTGAAATCTTCTAATATTTTAGATCAAAGTTGTATAAACTTTTCCACCAATGTTAAAAAGTCCAAATATGCTGGGGCCATTATTTTTTTTTATTTAAACAAAGAAACTGCTAGAAACCGATATTGTGTCAGCTTTGTCATTTATATTATTAATTATTTGTTCAAATATTTTAGCTTTTTCTCATTACATTCACATTTTTTTGTTTTCTTTTTTTCCTGACATTTTTACTTATAATATGATTTTGTAACTGCATAAACTAGTATGTCAAAAATTTATGTAATTGTGGTGGTACTTAATGAATACTTAGGTCTACTACACTACTGTATTTTAATGTCATTATGGTGGTACTTAATGAATACTTAGGTCTACTACACTACTGTATTTTAATGTTGTCATTATGGTGATACTTAATGAATACTTAGGTCTACAACACTACTGTATTTAATGTTGTCATTATGGTGGTACTTAATGAATACTTAGGTCTACTACACTACTGTATTTTAATGTTGTCATTATGGTGGTACTTAATGAATACTTAGGTCTACTACACTACTGTATTTTAATGATGTCATTATGGTGGTACTTAATGAATACTTAGGTCTACTACACTACTGCATTTTAATGTTGTCATTATGGTGGTACTTAATGAATACTTAGGTCTACTACACTACTGCATTTTAATGTTGTCATTATGGTGGTACTTAATGAATACTTAGGTCTACTACGCTACTGTATTTAATGTTGTCATTATGGTGGTACTTAATGAATACTTAGGTATACTACACTACTGTATTTTAATGTCATTATGTTAGTAGTTAATGAATACTTAGGTCTACTACACTACTGTATTTTAATGTTGTCATTATGGTGGTACTTAATGAATACTTAGGTCTACTACACTACTGTATTTTAATGTTGTCATTATGGTGGTACTTAATGAATACTTAGGTCTACGACGCTACTGTATTTTAATGTTGTCATTATGGTGGTACTTAAAGAATACTTAGGTCTACTACACTACTGTATTTTAATGTCATTATGGTAGTAATTAATGAATACTTAGGTCTACTACACTACTGCATTTTAATGTTGTAATTATGGTGGTACTTAATGAATACTTAGGTGTACTACACTACTATATTTTGATGTTGTCATTATGGTGGTACTTAATGAATACTTAGTTCTACTACACTACTGTATTTTAATGTTGTCATTATGGTGGTACTTAATGAATACTTAGGTCTACTACGCTACTGTATTTTAATGTTGTCATTATGGTGGTACTTAATGAATACTTAGGTCTACTACACTACTGTATTTTAATGTTGTCATTATGGTGGTACTTAATGAATACTTAGGTCTACTACACTACTGTATTTTAATGTTGTCATTATGGTGGTACTTAATGAATACTTAGGTCTACTACACTACTGTATTTTAATGATGTCATTATGGTGGTACCTAATGAATACTTAGGTGTACTACACTACTGCATTTTAATGTTGTCATTATGGTGGTACTTAATGAATACTTAGGTCTACTACACTACTGTATTTTAATGATGTCATTATGGTGGTACCTAATGAATACTTAGGTCTACTACACTACTGCATTTTAATGTTGTCATTATGGTGGTACTTAATGAATACTTAGGTCTACTATACTAGTGAATTTTAATGATGTCATTATGTGGTACTTAATGAATACTTAGGTATACTACACTACTGTATTTTAATGTCATTATGGTATTAGTTAATGAATACTTAGGTCTACTACACTACTGTATTTTAATGTCATTATGGTGGTACTTAATGAATACTTAGGTCTACTACACTACTGTATTTAATGTTGTCATTATGGTGGTACTTAATGAATACTTAGGTCTACTGCACTACTGTATTTTAATGTCATTATGGTGGTACTTAATGAATACTTAGGTCTACTACACTACTGTATTTTAATGTTGTCATTATGGTGGTACTTAATGAATACTTAGGTCTACTACACTACTGTATTTTAATGTTGTCATTATGGTGGTACTTAATGAATACTTAGGTCTACTACACTACTGTATTTAATGTTGTCATTATGGTGGTACTTAATGAATACTTAGGTCTACTACACTACTGTATTTAATGTTGTCATTATGGTGGTACTTAATGAATACTTAGGTCTACTACACTACTGTATTTTAATGTTGTCATGATGGTGGTGCCTAATGAATACTTAGGTCTACTACACTACTTTAATGTTGTCATTATGGTGGTACTTAATGAATACTTAGGTCTACTACACTACTGTATTTAATGTTGTCATTATGGTGGTACTTAATGAATACTTAGGTCTACTACACTACTGTATTTTAATGTTGTCATGATGGTGGTGCCTAATGAATACTTAGGTCTACTACACTACTTTAATGTTGTCATTATGGTGGTACTTAATGAATGATTAAAATAGATTAAAAACAAATGATTTTGAGGACTATTTTGGCTATAATGGTGCAGTCCTAGTCGGACTTTTTCCAAGCGGAATACTATCAAAAGAGTAAAAAGAATGTAGAGGTGTTTCTTTATTTATCTTTCAGGAAATGAAAAAGATCCTCACTTCCTGCCACAAGAATTCCAGCAGTGGTTTACGGGAGCTGGAGGGGGAAGAAAAAAGCATAACTGCACAAAGACTCTTTATGACACACTTGGTGCGGCTCACCAGGGATGAAGGCACACCACTTTTACTTCAACCTTTTGCAGGGGAAAAATAGAAGATGCACAAATGAAGTAAGAATATGAGACTGTGAGGACGGACTCAGTCTGACAGTTTCAAACCTAATTAAAGCTGCAAGCAGCGTTGGTCGGGTCCGCTTTGGCTGTTGCCGCCGCGACTCAAGCCCTGGTCTAAGTCAGACCTACATAGAGGTTTTTGTTTCATGTCTCTATGACATTCCTAACAGAAGTTACAAGCAGTTTTGTCAGGGTTTTTTCTTTAGGGGGCGCTAGAGCGCAATTTTGACTTTAGGGGTTTGGTTTTTTATTGGATGGCAATTTTCGCCGGTCTTGATGTGTGTGTAAAATTTGGTAAGTTTTGAAGCATGTTAAGGGGGTCAAATTACAGATTGGCGTTTCTGGATGTTGTTGATAAATGGCTTTCGCTTTGCATAGTAGAGCTATAACTTGCACTTTGAAGCATTTTAAGGGGGTCAAATTACAGCTCAAAGAGGCAAAAATGACATTTTTTAGGAAAATTTACACAGGGGTTTTTTGAAGGTGCATAAAATTCAAACCGGAGCAGTAATCAAAACTTTTTCGATAAATTTTAATCAGAAGGGTTCAAACTCTCTCCTGTGCGAGTTTGAAGCCGAAACGACAAACGCGCTCAGAGGAGATAACGTTTGAAAAAAGGTGACGGGTGTTTACAAAACTTTTATTTTGAAGTGGTAATTTTTAAGTTCCTGTTGATTTTTGCTGAAGGATGTCATTTATTAAAATGTAGGTCTAAGTGAGACCTACATAGAGGTATTCGTTTCAGGTCTCTCCGACATTCCTACTGGAAGTTACAAGCAGTTTTGTCAGTGTTTTCTTCCTAGGAGTAGTTTTGTCT
>NC_084633.1:36982269-37014769 GCF_033978795.1 Nerophis ophidion | reverse complement strand
TTAAGTCCAAGACTAGATTGGACCAATCTAAGTCCAAGACTAGATATGCCCGGTGTAAGTCCAAGACTTGATCTAACCAATCTAACACTAAATTTTACCAATCCATGTCTAAGATTGGCTCTGAACAATTTAAGTCTATGACTAGATCGGACCGATATAAGTCAAAGACTAGATTTGACCAATCTAAGTCTAAGACTAGATTGGACCAATATAAGTCTAATACTAGATCATACCAAATGTAAGTCCAAGACTAGATGTGACCGATCTAAGTCCAAGACTAGATGTGACCAATTTATGTCCAAGACTAGATCTGACCAATCTAAGTCCAAGACTTGATCTAACCAATCTAACACTAAATTTTACCAATCTATGTCTAAGATTGGCTCTGACCAATTTAAGTCTAAGACTAGATCGGACCGATATAAGTCAAAGACTAGATTTGACCAATCTAAGTCTAAGACTAGATTGGACCAATATAAGTCTAATACTAGATCATACCAAATGTAAGTCCAAGACTAGATGTGACCGATCTAAGTCCAAGACTAGATGTGACCAATTTATGTCCAAGACTAGATCTGACCAATCTAAGTCCAAGACTAGATGTGACCAATCTAAGTCCAAGACTAGATGTGACCAATCTAAGTCCAAGACTAGATCTGACCAAATGTAAGTCTTAGATTAGATGTCACCAATCTAAGTCCAAGACTAGATGTGACCAATCTAAGTCCAAGACTAGATGTGACCGATATAAGTCCAAGACTAGATGTGATTAATTTATGTCCAAGACTAGATCTGACCAATCTAAGTCCAAGACTAGATGTGACCAATCTAAGTCCAAGACTAGATGTGACCAATCTAAGTCCAAGACTAGATGTGACCGATATAAGTCCAAGACTAGATGTGATTAATTTATGTCCAAGACTAGATCTGACCAATCTAAGTCCAAGACTAGATGTGACCAATCTAAGTCCAAGACTAGATGTGACCAATCTAAGTCCAAGACTAGATCTGACCAAATGTAAATCTTAGATTAGATGTCACCAATCTAAGTCCAAGACTAGATGTGACCAATCTAAATCCAAGACTAGATGTGACCGATATAAGTCCAAGACTAGATGTGACCGATCTAAGTCCAAGACTATATGTGACCGATCTAAGTCCAAGACTAGATGTGACCGATCTAAGTCCAAGACTAGATGTGACCGATCTAAGTCCAAGACTAGATGTGACCAATCTAAGTCCAAGATTAGATGTGACCAATCTAAGTCTAAGACTAGATGTGACCAATCTAAGTCCAAGACTAGATGTGACCAATCTAAGTCCAAGATTAGATGTGACCAATCTAAGTCTAAGACTAGATGTGACCAATCTAAGTCCAAGACTAGATGTGACCAATCTAGGTCCAAGACTAGATATGCCCGGTGTAAGTCCAAGACTTGATCTAACCAATCTAACACTAAATTTTACCAATCTATGTCTAAGATTGGCTCTGACCAATTTAAGTCTAAGACTAGATCGGACCGATATAAGTCAAAGACTAGATTTGACCAATCTAAGTCTAAGACTAGATTGGACCAATATAAGTCTAATACTAGATCATACCAAATGTAAGTCCAAGACTAGATGTGACCGATCTAAGTCCAACACTAGATGTGACCGATCTAAGTCCAAGACTAGATGTGACCAATTTATGTCCAAGACTAGATGTGACCAATCTAAGTCCAAGACTAGATGTGACCAATCTATGTACAAGACTAGATCCGACCAAATGTAAGTCTTAGATTAGATGTCACCAATCTATGTCCAAGACTACATGTAACCAAATGTAAGTCTTAGACTAGATGTGACCAATATAAGTCTTAGACTAGATGTGACCAATCCAAGTAAAAGACCAGATGTGACCGATCTAAGTCCAAGACTAGATGTGACCAATATAAGTCCAAGACTAGATGTGACCGATCTAAGTCCAAGACTAGATGTGACCAATCTAAGTCCAAGACTAGATGTGACCAATCTAAGTCCAAGACTAGATGTGACCAATCTAAGTCCAAGACTAGATGTGACCAAGCTAAGTCCAAGACTAGATGTGACCAATCTAAGTCCAAGACTAGATGTGACCAATCTAAGTCCAAGACTAGATGTGACCAATCTAAGTCCAAGACCAGATGTGACCAATCTAAGTCCAAGACTAGATGTGACCAATCTATGTACAAGACTAGATCCGACCAAATGTAAGTCTTAGATTAGATGTCACCAATCTATGTCCAAGACTACATGTGACCAAATGTAAGTCTTAGACTAGATGTGACCAATCCAAGTCTTAGACTCTTGTACTCCTATGAAGCCACACTCGTATCGTGCTATGTTTGTGTCGCGTTGAAGAACCCAGCCCTGTCATCCAGTGCAGAGAAGTAACAACCACCCTGAGTAAAACCACTGGTATGTAGAACCGCTGGACTGACCTCGGACTTGGACCTTGGTGTTCCAGGCCCCGAGACCTGGCTGTGGCTAGTGTGGATGGACTGCTATCATTAGAGAGTGCTCCAAAAGAACCACTTTGGGAACCCTGGGGAACTGGCCCACAGAACCGCACTGTGGTCCAGCAAAGCGTTAGGAAGGGGAGTGTATAGGACTGGAGTAGTATAGTATTGTATAGTATAGTATAGTATAGTGTAGCATAGTATTGTATAGTATAGTATAGTGTAGCATAGTGGGGGCAGGGAGAGATGCTTTGTTTACAATGTGAACTAGGGTTAGAATGGGTCCTACAAAATGAAATCCAAACAAGGGACCGTACTGAGGTAAACTACCCTGTTTCAAAGTCCTTCCTGGGGGAAAAAAAACAAAAAAAACAATGGGCTTGCTTGGATTTACATGATGTTACTTCCTACTATCTATTATGTTAGTTCCACTATGGACTGGACTCTCACTATTATGTTAGATCCACTATGGACTGGACTCTCACACTATTATGTTAGATCCACTATGGACTGGACTCTCACTATTATGTTAGTTCCACTATGGACTGGACTCTCACTATTATGTTAGATCCACTATGGACTGGACTCTCACTATTATGTTAGATCCACTATGGACTGGACTCTCACTATTATGTTAGATCCACTATGGACTGGACTCTCACTATTATGTTAGATCCACTATGGACTGGACTCTCACTATTATGTTAGATCCACTATGGACTGGACTCTCACACTATTATGTTAGATCCACTATGGACTGGACTCTCACCATCATGTTGGATCCACTATGGACTGGACTCTCATACTATTATGTTAGATACATTATGGACCGGACTCTCACACTATTATGTTTGATCCACTATGGACTGGACTCTCACTATTATGTTAGATCCACTATGGACTGGACTCCCACACTATTATGTCAGATCAACTACGGACTGGACTCTCACTATTATGTCAGATCCACTACGGACTGGACTCTCTCAATATTATGTTAGATCCAGTATGGACTGGACTCTCACTATCATGTTGGATCCACTATGGACTGGACTCTCATACTATTATGTTAGATCCATTATGGACCGGACTCTCACACTATTATGTTAGATCCACTATGGACTGGATTCTCACTATTATGTTAGATCCACTATGGACTGGACTCTCACTATTATATTAGATCCACTATGGACTGGACTCTCACACTATTATGTTAGATCCACTATGGACTGGACTCTCACTATTATGTTAGATCCACTATGGACTGGACTCTAACTTTTATGTTAGATCCACTATGGACTGGACTCTCACTATTATGTTAGATCCACTATGGACTGGACTCTCTCACTATTATGTTAGATCCACTATGGACTGGACTCTCATACTATTATGTTAGATCCATTATGGACCGGACTCTCACACTATTATGTTAGATCCACTATGGACTGGATTCTCACTATTATGTTAGATCCACTATGGACTGGACTCTCACTATTATATTAGATCCTCTATGGACTGGACTCTCACACTATTATGTTAGATCCACTATGGACTGGACTCTCACTATTATGTTAGATCCACTATGGACTGGACTCTAACTTTTATGTTAGATCCACTATGGACTGGACTCTCTCACTATTATGTTAGATCCACTATGGACTGGACTCTCTCACTATTATGTTAGATCCACTATGGACTGGACTCTCTCACTATTATGTTAGATCCACTATGGACTGGACTCTCTCACTATTATGTTAGATCCATTATGGACTCTCACTATTTTTTTTGTCCGTATCGGGACTCGTTTATGCAAGTATCCTCATTGTCAACCTCCGTGTTTTCACAGAGGTGAATCCGGTGCCGGCAAGACGGAGAACACCAAGAAAGTGATCCAGTACCTGGCCCACGTTGCCTCTTCACACAAAGGACGCAAAGACCACAACATTCCTGTAAGATCTTTCTCTTCAGTCGACGGGTGTTGTTGACATTTGGATGTTAATTTTTGTTAAAAAGGCTTCATTCCAAACCAGAATTGTGGGGTTTGGGTCTGACATATTAACACTTGCATTTGTTTATCCATAACAAACAGCCAGAATCTCCCAAAGCGTTCAAGCTCCAGGCAAGTGCTCCTCCCGCAATATCAACGTGTGTTATCATGTGTGTGTTTGCATGCCTTCCATCTACTGCTCCCACCATGACTTGTCCACTTTGTTTCTTCTGAGCTATTTGTCCTGGCTCGCGCATTAATGGTGCCTTCACAGATGTGTAAGTTACCCATGCCTTGGGCACTAATGCACCTCCATACCATCACACATGCTGACTTTTCACACTTCGTTCCAAGAACTGTTATGTATTGCAGGGGGAGTTGACGGCACAGACACAAGGGGGAATAGACGCTCTATGGTTCATTATATATATTAACGCTATATATATTAATATAAACTAAGGAATTGGAGTGTGACAAAATCCAAGAGAGTGTATGTTGTGCGACTATGTGTATTAATTACCGGTTGGGTGTTACCTTAAATGTTTGAATGAGAGGGAGGGACAAGGCAGGAAGGCAGTCCATGGGGAGGCAAGCAGTCGAGGGTTGAAGAGAAACGACGATGTCCGCATCCAAGCAGGGGTCGAGGATCAGGGAAGGCAGTCAGAAATCCACGGGAAACACTGCGGGAAGACAACAGGGGTATTAGACATGGAAACGGAGGGAGAGCGAGTTTGTGGGACGTAAGCCAGGCACGGGGGTGCTTACAAAGGTAACCGAAGATTAAGTTCCGGCCAGGATCCTTGGGTCCACTGGTTTATATTCAGCTCGCCCTCATCAGTCCCCGGTGTGCTGATTGCCGATCAGAGCCAGCAGGGGCGTGTCTCGACAGACCCAGCTGCCGGAAGAAAGCGGGTTTGAGCCCGGATGGTTCTTATCCTCTTTGTTCCGGAGGACACTACGTCCACAGTTTCCAAAAACAATTTGAAATGTGGACTCGTCAGACCACAGAACACTTTTCCACTTTGCATCAGTCCATCTTAGATGAGTTCGGGCCCAGCAAAGTTTTTCCGGGTGTTGTTGATAAATGGCTTTGGCTTTGCATAGTAGAGTTAGAACTTGCACTTACAGATGTAGTGACCAACTGTAGTTACTGATAGTGGTTTTCTGAAGTGTTCCTGAGCCCATGTGGTGATATCCTTTACACACTGATGTGGCTTTTCGGCGCCTTACCGCCTGAGGTCACGGGCGTTGTTGCTTACGTGCAGTGATTTTTTTGATGATATTACGGAGCGTAGATGGTGAAATCCCTAAATTCCTTGCAATAGCTGCTTGAGAAATGTTGTTCTTAAACAATTTGCTCAGGCATTTGTTGACAAAGTGGTGACCCTCGCCCCGTCCTTGTTTGTGAATGAGTGAACATTTCATGGAAGCTACTTTTATAGCCAATCATGGCACCCACCTGTTCCCAATTAGCCTGTTCACCTGTGCGATGTTCCAGATAAGTCTTTGATGAGCATTCCTCGCCTTTCTCACTCTTTTTTGCCACTTGTGCCAGCTTTTTTGAAACATGTTGCTGGCATCAAATTCCAAATGAGCTAATATTTGCAAAAAATCGACATTAGTGTGTAAAGGATATCACCACATGGGCTCAGGAAGACTTCAGAAAACCACTGTCTGTAACGACAGTTGGTCGCTACATCTTCAAGTGCAAGTCAAAACTCTACTACCCAAAGCCACACCTATTTATTAACAACACCCGGAAACGCATCGCTGGGCCCGAGTTCCTCTTTGAGGAGCATTCCTCGCCTTTCTCACTCTTTTTTGCCACTTGTGCCAGATTTTTTAAAAAATATTGCAGGCATCAAATTCCAAATGAGCTAATATTTGCAAAAAATCGACATTAGTGTGTAAAGGATATCACCACATGGGCTCAGGAAGACTTCAGAAAACCACTGTCAGTAACTACAGTTGGTCGCTACATCTTCAAGTGCAAGTTAAAACTCTACTACGCATAGCCACAGCTATTTATCAACAATACCCGGAAACGCTTCGCTGGGCCTGAGTTCATCTAAGAGGAGCATTCCTCGCCTTTCTCACTCTTTTTTGCCACTTGTGCCAGCTTTTTTGAAACATGTTGCAGGCATCAAATTCCAAATGAGCTAATATTTGCAAAAAATCGACATTGGTGTGTAAAGGATATCACCACATGGGCTCAGGAAGACTTCAGAAAACCACTGTCTGTAACGACAGTTGGTCGCTACATCTTCAAGTGCAAGTCAAAACTCTACTACCCAAAGCCACACCTATTTATTAACAACACCCGGAAACGCTTCGCTGGGCCCGAGTTCCTCTTTGAGGAGCATTCCTCGCCTTTCTCACTCTTTTTTGCCACTTGTGCCAGATTTAAAAAAAAAATATTGCAGGCATCAAATTCCAAATGAGCTAATATTTGCAAAAAAATCGACATTAGTGTGTAAAGGATATCACCACATGGGCTCAGGAAGACTTCAGAAAACCACTGTCAGTAACTACAGTTGGTCGCTACATCTTCAAGTGCAAGTTAAAACTCTACTACGCATAGCCACAGCTATTTATCAACAATACCCGGAAACGCTTCGCTGGGCCTGAGTTCATCTAAGAGGAGCATTCCTCGCCTTTCTCACTCTTTTTTGCCACTTGTGCCAGATTTTTTAAAAAATATTGCAGGCATCAAATTCCAAATGAGCTAATATTTGCAAAAAATCGACATTAGTGTGTAAAGGATATCACCACATGGGCTCAGGAAGACTTCAGAAAACCACTGTCAGTAACTACAGTTGGTCGCTACATCTTCAAGTGCAAGTTAAAACTCTACTACGCATAGCCACAGCTATTTATCAACAACACCCGGAAACGCTTCGCTGGGCCTGAGTTCATCTTAGAGGAGCATTCCTCGCCTTTCTCACTCTTTTTTTGCCACTTGTGCCAGCTTTTTTGAAACATGTTGCAGGCATCAAATTCCAAATGAGCTAATATTTGCAAAAAATCGACATTGGTGTGTAAAGGATATCACCACATGGGCTCAGGAAGACTTCAGAAAACCACTGTCAGTAACTACAGTTGGTCGTTACATCTTCAAGTGCAAGTTAAAACTCTACTACGCATAGCCACAGCTATTTATCAACAACACCCGGAAACGCTTCGCTGGGCCTGAGTTCATCTAAGAGGAGCATTCCTCGCCTTTCTCACTCTTTTTTGCCACTTGTGCCAGCTTTTTTGAAACATGTTGCAGGCATCAAATTCCAAATGAGCTAATATTTGCAAAAAATCGACATTGGTGTGTAAAGGATATCACCACATGGGCTCAGGAAGACTTCAGAAAACCACTGTCTGTAACGACAGTTGGCCGCTACATCTTCAAGTGCAAGTCAAAACTCTACTACCCAAAGCCACACCTATTTATTAACAACACCCGGAAACGCTTCGCTGGGCCTGAGTTCCTCTTTGAGGAGCATTCCTCGCCTTTCTCACTCTTTTTCCCACTTGTGCCAGATTTTTTTAAACATATTGCAGGCATCAAATTCCAAATGAGCTAATATTTGCAAAAAATCGACATTGGTGTGTAAAGGATATCACCACATGGGCTCAGGAAGACTTCAGAAAACCACTGTCTGTAACGACAGTTGGTCGCTACATCTTCAAGTGCAAGTCAAAACTCTACTACCCAAAGCCACACCTATTTATTAACAACACCCGGAAACGCTTCGCTGGGCCCGAGTTCCTCTTTGAGGAGCATTCCTCGCCTTTCTCACTCTTTTTTGCCACTTGTGCCAGATTTTTTTAAAAATATTGCAGGCATCAAATTCCAAATGAGCTAATATTTGCAAAAAAATCGACATTAGTGTGTAAAGGATATCACCACATGGGCTCAGGAAGACTTCAGAAAACCACTGTCAGTAACTACAGTTGGTCGCTACATCTTCAAGTGCAAGTTAAAACTCTACTACGCATAGCCACAGCTATTTATCAACAATACCCGGAAACGCTTCGCTGGGCCTGAGTTCATCTAAGAGGAGCATTCCTCGCCTTTCTCACTCTTTTTTGCCACTTGTGCCAGCTTTTTTGAAACATGTTGCAGGCATCAAATTCCAAATGAGCTAATATTTGCAAAAAAATCGACATTGGTGTGTAAAGGATATCACCACATGGGCTCAGGAAGACTTCAGAAAACCACTGTCAGTAACTACAGTTGGTCGCTACATCTTCAAGTGCAAGTTAAAACTCTACTACGCATAGCCACAGCTATTTATCAACAACACCCGGAAACGCTTCGCTGGGCCTGAGTTCATCTAAGAGGAGCATTCCTCGCCTTTCTCACTCTTTTTTGCCACTTGTGCCAGCTTTTTTGAAACATGTTGCAGGCATCAAATTCCAAATGAGCTAATATTTGCAAAAAAATCGACATTGGTGTGTAAAGGATATCACCACATGGGCTCAGGAAGACTTCAGAAAACAACTGTCAGTAAATACAGTTGGTCGCTACATCTTCAAGTGCAAGTCAAAACTCTACTACCCAAAGCCACAGCCATTTATCAACAACACCCGGAAACGCTTCGCTGGGCCCGAGTTCATCTTTGAAGAGCATTCCTTGACTTTTTCACTCTTTTTTGCCACTTGTGCCAGCTTTTTTGAAACATGTTGCAGGCATGAAATTCCAAATGAGCAAATATTTGCAATAAAAAATAAAGTTTGTCAGTGTGAAGATGAAATATCTTGTCTTTGCAGTCTATTCAATTGAATATAAGTTGAAAAGGATTTGTTGTATTCTCTTTTTATTTACCTTTTACACAACCTGACTACTTCACTGCTTTTGTACAACACTGCATGTCTTGTAAGTGTAAATCTGCCGTATATCTTTTTACAACGGTCAGTTTCACTTTCACTTTCACTCCAGTCAAATATCCAGTATGTACTTTAGTGCTGACTCTCCTTCACAATCGTAGTCCAGCCAAATGACCTTTAACCTTGTTTGCTCTGTCTCTCTCTCCCTCTCGCTCCGCAGGGCGAGTTAGAACGCCAGCTCCTGCAAGCCAACCCCATCCTGGAGTCCTTTGGGAACGCCAAGACGGTGAAAAACGACAACTCCTCTCGCTTTGTGAGTTCTTTACGTCCATCTTTGTAGTCAATATCTATAATGTTGTGTATCAGATATCATCTTTTGTTTTGAAATTGAAAATGCTGCTTTTAGCTTGTTATTTAGTCTCCAAATAAACCTTAATTTCTGTCAGTCTTCAACTATGAATCTGTGATCCACCTTCTGAACTCCTTCAAATATGTCTTGGCTCATCTCAGTACATTTTTAAAATACCTTTTTTTGTTTTGGCTTATTTGAGTAGCAAGGCTGAAAGAAATGTTTCTCTACTTTTTCCACCACGGTCACATTGAAAAGTAAAAAACAAGTGGGGATCATTTTGTAGAAAAAATAAAATATGATGCTAGATACTATATATATATATATATATATATATATATATATATATATATATATATATATATATATATATATATATATATATATATATATATATATATATGTGTATATATATATATATATATATATATATATATATATATGTATGTATATATATGTGTGTATGTATATATATGTATATATATATATATGTATGTATATATACGTGTATGTATATATGTATGTATATATATATGTATATATATGTGTATATATACATATATAAGTTTATATATATACACTTATATACAGTATGTATATATGTTTATATGTATGTATTTTATACATTTGCATGTGTATATGTATGTGTATATGTATGTATATATATGTGTATATATATATATATATTTATAATTGTATACATATGTATATACTGTATATATGTATTTATGTATGTACAGTATGTATGTGTGCATATATATTTATATATTCATATGTATGTATGTATGTATATATATGTATGTATGTGTCTATATATACATATGAATGTATGTATATATATATGTATGTATATATATATATATATATATATATATATATATATATATATATATATATGTATATATATATGCATATATATGTGTATATATACATATATAAGTTTATATATATACACTTATATACAGTATATATATGTTTATATGTATGTATTTTATACATTTGCATGTATATATGTTTATATGTGTATGTGTATATGTATGTATATATGTGTGTATATATATATTTATAATTGTATACATATGTATATACTGTATATATGTATGTATGTATGTATACATATATATTTATATATTCATATGTATGTATATATATAAATGTATGTGTGTATGTGTATGAGGTGGCGACTTGTCCAGTGTGTACGCCGTCTTCCGCCCGATTGTAGCTGAGATAGGGACCAGCGCCCCCCGCAACCCCAAAGGGAATAAGCGGTAGAAAATGGATGGATGGAGGTGGAAGAAATGGACAGCTGACACATTGTCACGTTGATTTCAACCTCCATGTTTGTCTTCCCTGCAGGGCAAGTTCATCAGAATCAACTTTGATGTTGCGGGCTACATTGTTGGCGCCAACATTGAAACTTGTATCCTTCTTACTGAGCGAGAGAGATGGAAGATAACTGAGCTTTGATTCCCTACAATGCGAGAGAAGACTCCACCCTTCAGTCACACATTACACTTGTGACACCTGGAAAATTATTGGAAAAACTCAGCATGCTAACAGGGTAGCCGCTAGCATACTTCTAACATGGCGCCAAGTAACGAAATCCATGACTATTTGGTTTAAAACGTACAATATTAGCTAAAACGCTGGAAAAAAAACATTAAAAGCTTGCTATCATAAACATGTTAACATGCTAACAATTGGAGAGCTAACATACTTCTAAGATGGAGTCAAGTAACTAAATGTTTATTAGGTCAAAAAATACAAAACTAGGTAAAAATGCTATCATAAAACATTAAAATGCTAACATTAGCAAGGTAACAGTGAAACAGCTAGCTTCCATTTAAGATGGCACCAAGATGAAGTTATGGTTATTGGGTTAAAAATTACACAACTAGCTAAATTGCTAGAAAAAATACATTAGTTTGCTATTATAAACATGCTAACATTAACATGCTAACAGATAAAGAGCTAACATACTTCTAAGATGGCTCCAAGTAATGAAATCCATGATTATTAGGTTTACGTCGTGAAATATTAGCTAAAATACTAGAAAAAAACATTAGTTTCCTATTGTAAACATCCTAACATTAACATGCTAACAAATAAAGACCTAACATACTTCTAAGATGGCGCTAAGTAATGAAATCCATGATTATTAGGTTTACATCGTAAAATATTAGCTAAAATGCTAGAAAAAAACATTAGTTTCCTATTGTAAACATGCTAACATTAATATGCTAACAGATAAAGAGCTAACATACTTTTAATATGGCGCTAAGTAACAAAATCCATGATTAGGTTTACAATGTAGAATATTAGCACAAATGCTAGAGAAAAAAAAACATTAGCTTGCTATTAAATACATGCTAACAGATGAAGAGGTAACATCTAAGATGGCGGCAAGTAACGAAATACTTGTTTATTTGGTCAGAAAATACGAAACTAGGTAAAAATGCCATCATAAAACATTAAAGTGCTAACATCTTGTAAAATATTAGCTAAAATGCTAGAAAAAAACATTAGCTTGCTATTATAAACATGCTAACGTTAACATGCTAACAGATGAAGAGTTAACATACTTCTAAGACGGAGGCAAGTAACGAAAAACATGTTTATTCGGTCAAAAAGCTAGCATACAACATTAAAATGCTAACATTAGCAATGTAACAGTAAAACAACTAGCGTACGTTAAAGATGGCATCAAGATGAATCTATGGTTATTGGGTTAGAAATTACACAATGAGCTAAAATGCTAGAAAAAAACATTAGTTTGCTATTATAAACATGCTAACATTAACATGCTGACAGATGAATAGCTAACATACTTTTTAAGATGGAAGAAAGTGACGAAATACATGTTTATTAGGTCAAAAAATACAAAACTTGGAAAAAATGCTAGCATAAAATATTAAAATGCTAACAATAGCAAGGTAACAGTGAAACAGCCAGTTTACTTTTAAGATTGCACCAAGATGAATCTATGGTTATTAGGTTAAAAAATTACACGATTAGCTAAAATGTTAGCATGTTGACATTAGCAATGTAACAGGGGAACACCGAGCATACTTCTAAGATGGCACCAAGTAACGGAATCCATGATTACTAGGTTTAAAATGTATAAAATTAGCTAAAATATTAGCATCGACCGTTACCAGGCTATATTAACATGTTAAGATTAATATGAAGTGAAAGGCTAGCGTACATTTAAAATGGCGTCAAGTAACAAACTCTGTGACTATTGGGTTAAAAAGTACAAAATTAACTCGAGCGCTAACATAAACTGTTAGCATGCTAACAGTAGTATGATAACAGTGGAATTGCTAGCTTACTTCTAAGATGGCACCAAGTAACAAAATCCATGATTATTAGATCCAAACCGTAAAATTGCTCAAATACTAGCATAAAACATTAGCGTACTAATAATAGCACATGGATATTAGCATGCTAACAGCTGAAAGAAAGGCTAGCATACTTCTTAGATGACACCAAGTCACAAAATCCATGATTATTAGATTTAAACCGTAAAATTGCACAAATGCTGGCATAAAACGTAAGCGTGCTAATAATAGCACATGGATATTAGCATGCTAACAGGTGAAAGAAAGGCTAGCATACTTCTAAGATGTCGCCAAGTTAAAAAATCCATGATTATTACATCTAAACCGAAAAATTGCACAAATGCTAGCATAAAAAATTAGCGTGCGAACAATAGCACATGGATATTAGCATGCTAACAGCTGAAAGAAAGGCTAGCATACTTCTTAGATGGCACCAAGTCACAAAATCCATCATTAGATTTAAACCGAAAAATTGCACAAATGCTAGCATAAAACGTTAGCGTGCTAATAATAGCACATGGATATTAGCATGCTAACATGTGAAATAAAGGCTAGCATACTTCTAAGATGGTGCCAAGTAACAGAATCCATGACTATTAGGTTAAAAGGTAAGACATTTGCTAAAATGTTAGCATGCTGGCATCAACATGGTAACAGAGGAATGTGCAGTTTTTCTTTGCCACTTCTTAACGTTTGCTGCCAGACCTTCTGGAAAAGTCTCGGGCCATCCGGCAGGCCAAAGATGAAAGGACTTTCCACATTTTCTACCGCCTGCTGGCAGGAGCCGGAGAACATCTCAAGAGTACGTTTTCACACGACATGTTTGTTGCTAGACTGAATGTAAATACTACTTATTATGTATACTAGAGATGTCACATATGAACATTTCATGTCACTTATGTATACTAGAGATGTCACAAATGAACATCTAATATCCCTTATTTTGTATACTAGAGATGTCACATATGAACATTTCATGTCACTTATGTATACTAGAGATGTCACAAATGAACATCTAATATCCCTTATTTTGTATACTAGAGATGTCACATATGAACATTTCATATCACTTATGTATACTAGAGATGTCACAAATGAACACTTCATATCACTTATGATGTATACGAGGGATGTCACACATGAACATTTCATATCAATTATTTTGTATACTAGAGATGTCACATATGAACATTTCATATCACTTATGTATACTAAAGATGTCACATATGAACACTTCATATCACTTATGATGTATACTAGAGATGTCGCACATGAACATTTCATATCACTTATGTATACTAGAGATGTCACAAATGAACATCTAATATCCCTTATTTTGTATACTACAGATGTCACATATGAACATTTCATATCACTTATTATGTGTACTAGAGATGTCACATATGAACATTTCATGTCACTTACGTGTACTAGAGATGTCACAAATGAACATCTAATATCCCTTATTTTGTATACTAGAGATGTCACATATGAACATTTCATATCACTAATGTATACTAGAGATGTCACATATGAACACTTCGTATCACTTATGTATACAAGAGATGTCCCACATGAACATTTCATATCACTTATTATGTATACTAGAGATGTCACATATGAACATTTCATGTCACTTCTGTATACTAGAGATGTCACAAATGAACATCTAATATCCCTTATTTTGTATACTAGAGATGTCACATATGAACACTTCATATCACTTCTTATGTATACTAGAGATGTCACACATGAACATTTCATATCACTTATGTATACTAGAGATGTCACAAATGAACATCTAATATCCCTTATTTTGTATACTACAGATGTCACATATGAACATTTCATATCACTAATGTATACTAGAGATGTCACATATGAACACTTCGTATCACTTATGTATACTAGAGATGTCCCACATGAACATTTCATATCACTTATTATGTATACTAGAGATGTCACATATGAACACTTCGTATCACTTATGTATACTAGAGATGTCCCACATGAACATTTCATATCACTTATTATGTATACTAGAGATGTCACATATGAACATTTCATATCACTTATTATGTGTACTAGAGATGTCACATATGAACATTTCATGTCACTTACGTGTACTAGAGATGTCACAAATGAACATCTAATATCCCTTATTTTGTATACTAGAGATGTCACATATGAACATTTCATATCACTAATGTATACTAGAGATGTCACATATGAACACTTCGTATCACTTATGTATACTAGAGATGTCCCACATGAACATTTCATATCACTTATTATGTATACTAGAGATGTCACATATGAACATTTCATGTCAATTCTGTATACTAGAGATGTCACAAATGAACATCTAATATCCCTTATTTTGTATACTAGAGATGTCACATATGAACACTTCATATCACTTCTTATGTATACTAGAGATGTCACATATGAACACTTCATATCACTTCTTATGTATACTAAAAATGTCACACATGAACATTTCATGTCACTTATGTATACTAGAGATGTCACAAATGAACATCTAATATCCCTTATTTTGTATACTACAGATGTCACATATGAACATTTCATATCACTTATTATGTGTACTAGAGATGTCACATATGAACATTTCATGTCACTTACGTGTACTAGAGATGTCACAAATGAACATCTAATATCCCTTATTTTGTATACTAGAGATGTCACATATGAACATTTCATATCACTAATGTATACTAGAGATGTCACATATGAACACTTCGTATCACTTATGTATACTAGAGATGTCCCACATGAACATTTCATATCACTTATTATGTATACTAGAGATGTCACATATGAACATTTCATGTCACTTATGTATACTAGAGATGTCACAAATGAACATCTAATATCCTTTATTTTGTATACTAGGGATGTCACATATGAACATTTCATGTCACTTATGTATACTAGAGATGTCACAAATGAACATCTAATATCCCTTATTTTGTATACTAGAGATGTCACATATGAACATTTCATATCACTTATGTATACTAGAGATGTCACAAATGAACACTTCATATCACTTATGATGTATACTAGGGATGTCACACATGAACATTTCATATCAATTATTTTGTATACTAGAGATGTCACATATGAACATTTCATATCACTTATGTATACTAAAGATGTCACCTATGAACACTTCATATCACTTATGATGTATACTAGAGATGTCACACATGAACATTTCATATCACTTATGTATACTAGAGATGTCACAAATGAACATCTAATATCCCTTATTTTGTATACTACAGATGTCACATATGAACATTTCATATCACTTATTATGTGTACTAGAGATGTCACATATGAACATTTCATGTCACTTACGTGTACTAGAGATGTCACAAATGGACATCTAATATCCCTTATTTTGTATACTAGAGATGTCACATATGAACATTTCATATCACTAATGTATACTAGAGATGTCACATATGAACACTTCATATCACTTATGATGTATACTAGGGATGTCACACATGAACATTTCATATCAATTATTTTGTATACTAGAGATGTCACATATGAACATTTCATGTCACTTATGTATACTAAAGATGTCACATATGAACACTTCATATCACTTATGATGTATACTAGAGATGTCACACATGAACATTTCATATCACTTATGTATACTAGAGATGTCACAAATGAACATCTAATATCCCTTATTTTGTATACTACAGATGTCACATATGAACATTTCATATCACTTATTATGTGTACTAGAGATGTCACATATGAACATTTCATGTCACTTACGTGTACTAGAGATGTCACAAATGAACATCTAATATCCCTTATTTTGTATACTAGAGATGTCACATATGAACATTTCATATCACTAATGTATACTAGAGATGTCACATATGAACACTTCGTATCACTTATGTATACTAGAGATGTCCCACATGAACATTTCATATCACTTATTATGTATACTAGAGATGTCACATATGAACATTTCATGTCAATTCTGTATACTAGAGATGTCACAAATGAACATCTAATATCCCTTATTTTGTATACAAGAGATGTCACATATGAACACTCCATATCACTTCTTATGTATACTAGAGATGTCACATATGAACATTTCATGTCACTTACGTGTACTAGAGATGTCACAAATGAACATCTAATATCCCTTATTTTGTATACTAGAGATGTCACATATGAACATTTCATATCACTAATGTATACTAGAGATGTCACATATGAACACTTCGTATCACTTATGTATACTAGAGATGTCCCACATGAACATTTCATATCGCTTATTATGTATACTAGAGATGTCACATATGAACATTTCATGTCAATTCTGTATACTAGAGATGTCACAAATGATCATCTAATATCCCTTATTTTGTATACTAGAGATGTCACATATGAACACTTCATATCACTTCTTATGTATACTAGAGATGTCACATATGAACACTTCATATCACTTCTTATGTATACTAAAAATGTCACACATGAACATTTCATGTCACTTATGTATACTAGAGATGTTACAAATGAACATCTAATATCCCTTATTTTGTATACTAGAGATGTCACATATGAACATTTCATATCACTTATGTATACTAGAGATGTCACATGAACATTTCATGTCACTTACGTATACTAGAGATGTCAAATATGAACATTTCCTATCACTTATTATGCACACTAGAGATGTGACATATGAACATTTCATATCATGATTATTAGGACCAGAAATATCTTGTTCTTCCTAATCATTAAAATCTTTGGACCAAGTCATTTTATTTTGTAAACAAAAAAACGTATCTTTTGTATTTTTAAATAATGGCTTGTACTGTGGAACTTTCAAACCTGTTCAAATAAAAAGTGTGGAATTTCTGGCGGATGTTGTGTTGTCCTGCCCTGTTCACTGGTCCTTGAACACACCGTACAAAAAAGTGGAGTGGAAGTTGAAATTATTATTATTATAATTTTATCTATATTATATATATATATATATATATATATATATGGCTTTACTTTTAACGTGCCCTACATCATGCTATCTGCATGCCAGCTGGACCAATGCGTCTCGCTGCTTCTATCGTCACACATACGAGATTGCAAGGCATATAGTCAACAGCCATACAGGTTACACTGAAGCTTGTGATATAAACAACTTTAACACTCTTACTAATAAGCGCCACACTTTGAACCCACACCAAACAAGAATGACAAACACATTTCGGGAGAACATCCACACTGTAACTCATTATAAAGGCAACATAACAATTACCCAGAATGCCATGCATCCAGGACTCTATTATACACCCTGGCGCCCCCAACCCCGCCCACCTCAACCGACGCACGGACGGGGGGGGGGTTGTGGTGCTAGTATGTATATGTTTATGTATATGTATGTATGTAACTGTATACATACTTTATGTATATATATATATATACATACATGTATGCATATGTATATTTATACATGTGTGTATATGTGTATAAGTATATGCATATATATATTTATATGCATATATGTGCATATGTATATATATGTGTATATGTATATACAAATATGTGTGTATATGTATCTATATGTATATGTGTGTATGTAATGTATGTTTATAAAAATGCACATGTATGTATATGTATACATGTGTATATTTACATGTATACATATGTGTGTATGTATATGTATACATTTATATTTATACATGTATGTATGTATGTGCACATATACATATATACATGTATGTATATGTACACAGTATATCAGACCCTATAACAGTTGCATTGTTCTGATACCGCACCCTATAACCATTGCATTAATTTGATATCAGAACCTATAACTATTGCATTGATCTGACATTTTTTATACTCTATAACATGTACATTGATCTAATATCAGACCCTATATCAATTGCATTTGTCTGATATCAGACCCTATCACAGTTGCATTGATCGAATAGCAGAAATGCATTGATCTGATTACAGATTCTATAACGGTTGCATTGATCCGATATCAGACCCTATAACCGTTGCATTGATTGGATTGCAGACCCTATAACAGTTGCACTGATCTGATATCAGACCCTATAGCAGTTGCATCGATTCGATATCAGACCCTATCACAGTTGCGCTGATGTGATATCACACCTTATAACAGTTGCATTGATCCGATATCAGACCCTATAACAGTTGCACTGATCTGATATCAGACTCTATAACAGTTGCACTGATCTGATATCAGACCCTATGGCAGTTGCATCGATTCGATATCAGACCCTATAACAGTTGCATTGATCGAATATCAGAAATGCATCGATCTGATTACAGATTCTATAACTGTTGCATTGATCTGATATCAGACCCTATAACCGTTGCATTGATTGGATTGCAGACCCTATAACAGTTGCACTCATCTGATATCAGACCCTATGGCAGTTGCATCGATTCGATAGCCGACCCTATCACAGTTGCACTGATGTGATATCACACCCTATAACAGTTGCACTGATTTGATATCACACACCCTATAACAGTTACACTGATCTGATATCAGACTCTATAACAGTTGCACTGATCTGATATCAGACCCTATAACAGTTGCATTGATCTGATATCAAACCCTATAACCGTTGCATTGATTGGATTGCAGACCCTAAAGCAGTTGCACTGATCTGATATCAGACCCTATAGCAGTTGCATCGATTCGATATCAGACCCTATCACAGTTGCACTGATGTGATATCACACCCTATAACAGTTGCATTGGTCTGATATCAGACCCTATAACAGTTGCAGTGATCTGATATCAGACCCTATAGCAGTTGCGTTGATTCGATATCAGACCCTATCACAGTTGCACTGATGTGATATCACACCCTATAACAGTTGCATTGGTCTGATATCAGACTCTATAACAGTTGCACTGATCTGATATCAGACCCTATAACAGTTGCATTGATCCGATATCAGACCCTATAACAGTTGCATTGATCTGATATCAGACCCTATAACCATTGCATTGATTGGATTGCAGACCCTAGAGCAGTTGCACTGATCTGATATCAGACCCTATAGCAGTTGCATCGATTCGATATCAGACCCTATCACAGTTGCACTGATGTGATATCACACCCTATAACAGTTGCATTGGTCCGATATCAGACCCTATAACAGTTGCACTGATCTGATATCAGACCCTATAGCAGTTGCATCGATTTGATATCAGACCCTATCACAGTTGCACTGATGTGATATCACACCCTATAACAGTTGCATTGGTCCGATATCAGACCCTATAACAGTTGCACTGATCTGATATCAGACCCTATAGCAGTTGCGTTGATTCAATATCAGACCCTATCACAGTCGCACTGATGTGATATCACACCCTATTACAGTTTCACTGATCTGATATCAGACCCTATAACAGTTGCATTGATCCGATATTAGACCCTATAACAGTTGCATTGATCTGATATCAGACCCTATAACCGTTGCATTGATTGGATTGCAGACCCTATAACAGTTGCACTGATCTGATATCACACCCTATAACAGTTGCATTGATCCGATATCAGACCCTATAACGGTTGCACTGATCTGAAATCAGACCGTATAGCAGTTGCATCGATTCGATATCAGACCCTGTAGTAGTTGCACTGATCTGATGTCAATCCCTATAGCAGTTGCATTGATTTGATATCAGACCCTATCACAGTTGCACTGATCTGATATCAATCCCTATAGCAGTTGCATTGATTCGATATCAGACCCTATCACAGTTGCACTGATGTGATATCAGACCCTATAACAGTTGCATTGATCTGATATCAGACCCTATAACAGTTGCATTGATCTGATATCAGACCCTATAACAGTTGTATTGATCCAAAATCAGACCCTATAACAGTGGCTTTGATCCAAAATCAGACCCTATAACAGTTGCATTGATCTGATATCAGACCCTATAACAGTTGCATTGATCTGATATCAGACCCTATAACCGTTGCATTGATTGGATTGCAGACCCTAAAGCAGTTGCACTGATCTGATATCAGACCCTATAACAGTTGCACTGATCTGATATCAGACCCTATAGCAGTTGCATCGATTCGATATCAGACCCTATCACAGTTGCACTGATGGGATATCACACCCTATAACAGTTGCATTGATCCGATATCACACCCTATAACAGTTGCATTGATCTGATATCAGACCCTATAACAGTTGTACTGATTTGATATCACACCCTATAACCGTTGCATTGATTGGATTGCAGACCCTAAAGCAGTTGCACTGATCTGATATCAGACCCTATAGCAGTTGCATCGATTCGATATCAGACCCTATTACAGTTGCACTGATGTGATATCACACCCTATAACAGTTGCATTGATCTGATATCAGACCCTATAACAGTTGCAGTGATCCGATATCAGACCCTATAACAGTTGCACTGATCTGATGTCAGACCCTCTAGCAGTTGCATCGATTCGATATCACACCCTATCACAGTTGCACTGATGTGATATCACACTCTATAACAGTTGCATTGATCCGATATCACACCCTATAACAGTTGCATTGATCCGATATTAGACCCTATAACAGTTGCATTGATCTGATATCAGACCCTATAACCGTTGCATTGATTGGATTGCAGACCCCATAACAGTTGCACTGACCTGATATCACACCCTATAACAGTTGCATTGATCCGATATCAGACCCTATAACAGTTGCACTGATCTGAAATCAGACCGTATAGCAGTTGCATCGATTCGATATCAGACCCTATAGCAGTTGCACTGATCTGATATCAATCCCTATAGCAGTTGCATTGATTTGATATCAGACCCTAACACAGTTGCACTGATCTGATATCAATCCCTATAGCAGTTGCATTGATTCGATATCAGACCCTATCACAGTTGCACTGATGTGATATCAGACCCTATAACAGTTGCATTGATCTGATATCAGACCCTATAACAGTTGCATTGATCCGATATCAGACCCTATAACAGTTGCATTGATCCAAAATCAGACCCTATAACAGTTGCATTGATCTAAAATCAGACCCTATAACAGTTGCACTGATGTGATATCACACCCTATAACAGTTGCATTGATCTGATATCAGACCCTATAACAGTTGCATTGATCCGATATCAGACCCTATAGCAGTTGCACTGATCTGATGTCAGACCCTCTAGCAGTTGCATCGATTCGATATCAGACCCTATCACAGTTGCACTGATGTGATATCACACCCTATAACAGTTGCATTGATCCGATATCACACCCTATAACAGTTACATTGATCCGATATCAGACCCTATAACAGTTGCACTGATGTGATATCACACCCTATAACAGTTGCATTGATCCGATATCACACCCTATAACAGTTTCATTGATCCGATATCAGACCCTATAACAGTTTCATTGATCCGATATCAGACCCTATAACAGTTGCATTGATCCGATATCAGACCCTATCACAGTTGCATTGATCCGATATCAGACCCTATAACAGTTCACATAAAGGAACTTTTACGCTCCAAATAAATTCCATGATTAATCTTAGTGTGTTGATGATTAATGCAACAATTGTTTTTGATTAGTCACATGAGTCAATTTTGACAGCCCTAATCGATTTAGTCCCAATGTGAACATCAATAGCAACCATGGAAAGCTGCAAAAACACTGTTCACACCCCTCCTCTACCTCCAAAGTAATCTCCAGTAATCTGTCCCTCCCCACAGCCGACCTTCTCCTGGAAGGCTTCAACAACTACCGCTTCCTGTCAAACGGCAACATTCCCATCCCTGGCCAGCAGGACAAGGATAATTTCCAGGAGACGCTGGAGGCCATGCACATCATGAGCTTCTCCCACGACGAGATCGTCTGTAAGTCACACCTGCTGGCCAAATCCTAGCAGTGGCGTCACAATACGAGGAGGGAGTCGGAGACAGAGGGACGCTTCAAGCTGACCGCTCCAAAAAAAGAACCATAGTTGAAAATGTCAGAGGAATAATTAATTCTACGGGAATATCCTCCCCTGCAGCTGAGCTACATTTAACTGCCGCTAACTTGTAGCTTTCTCAGCGTGGAGCGGCGAGTCAAAGGTGTGCCTTGTCCTCACCAGGCATGTTGAAGGTGGTGTCGGCAGTCATGCAGTTTGGCAACATTGTCTTCAAGAAGGAGAGGAACACAGATCAGGCCTCCATGCCCGAGAACACAGGTGAGCGTAAATATTAGCAAGCTAATATTAACATGTTAAAATTAACATGCTATCAGGTGAAAGGCTAGCATACATTTAAAACGGCGCCAAGTAACGAGATCCGTGACTATTGGGTTAAAAAGTGCATAATTAGCTCAAATGCTAACATGCTAAAAGTAGTAAGAAAACAGGGGAATAGCCAGCTTACTTCTAAGATGGCACCAAATAACAAAATCCATGAATGTCAGATTTGAAACGTTAAAAACATTGCTAAAATGCTACCTTAAAACGTTAGCGTGCTAATAATAGCACACTAATATTGGCATGCTAACAGGTGGTGAAAGGCTAGCATGCTTTTAAGATAGCACCAAGTAACAAAATCTGTGATTGTCAGATTTGAAATGTAAAACATTGCTAAAATGCTAGTATAAAATGTTGTTTTGTTATTTACGAAAACGTTAGCAAGCTAGTATAAACATGTTAAAATTACATGCTAGCAGGTAAAAGGCTAGCATACCTTTTAAAATGCCGCCAAGTAACGATATCCGTGACTATTGGGTTAAAAAGTGCATAATTAGCTCAAATGCTAACATGCTAAAAGTAGTAAGAAATCAGGGGAATAGCCAGCTTACTTCTAAGATGGCACCAAGCAACAAAATCCATGAATGTCAGATTTGAAACGTTAAAAACATTGCTAAAATGCTAACTTAAAACGTTATCGTGCTAATAATAGCACACTAATATTGGCATGCTAACAGGTGGTGAAAGGCTAGCATGCTTTTAAGATAGCACCAAGTAACAAAATCTATGATTGTCAGATTTGAAATTTAAAACATTGCTAAAATGCTAGTATAAAATGTTGTTGCGTTATTTGCGAAAACGTTAGCAAGCTAGTATAAACATGTTAAAATTACATGCTATCAGGTGAAAGGCTAGCATACATTTAAAACGGCGCCAAGTAACGAGATCCGTGACTATTGGGTTAAAAAGTGCATAATTAGCTCAAATGCTAACATGCTAAAAGTAGTAAGAAAACAGGGGAATAGCCAGCTTACTTCTAAGATGGCACCAAATAACAAAATCCATGAATGTTAGATTTGAAACGTTAAAAACATTGCTAAAATGCTACCTTAAAACGTTAGCGTGCTAATAATAGCACACTAATATTGGCATGCTAACAGGTGGTGAAAGGCTAGCATGCTTTTAAGATAGCACCAAGTAACAAAATCTGTGATTGTCAGATTTGAAATGTAAAACATTGCTAAAATGCTAGTATAAAATGTTGTTGCGTCATTTGCGAAAACGTTAGCAAGCTAGTATAAACATGTTGAAATTACATGCTAGCAGGTAAAAGGCTAGCATACCTTTTAAAATGCCGCCAAGTAACGAGATCCGTGACTATTGGGTTAAAAAGTGCATAATTAGCTCAAATGTTAACATGCTAAAAGTAGTAAGAAAACAGGGGAATAGCCAGCTTACTTCTAAGATGGCCCCAAGTAACAAAATCCATGAATGTCAGATTTGAAACGTTAAAAACTTTGCTAAAATGCTAACTTAAAACGTTAGCGTGCTAATAATAGCACACTAATATTGGCATGCTAACAGGTGGTGAAAGGCTAGCATGCTTTTAAGATAGCACCAAGTAACAAAATCTATGATTGTCAGATTTGAAATTTAAAACATTGCTAAAATGCTAGTATAAAATGTTGTTTCGTTATTTGCGAAAACGTTAGCAAGCTAGTATTAACTTGTTAGAGTTACATACCAGGAGGTAAAAGGCTAGCATACCTTTAAAATGCCGCCAAGTAATGAGATCCCCGACTATTGGGTTAAAAAGTACACAATTAGCTCAAATGCTAACTGTTTTATGAAAACAGGGGAATAGCCAGCTTACTTCTAAGATGGCACCAAGTAACAAAATCAATGACTGTCAGATTTGAAACGTTAACATTGCTAAAATGCTAGCATTAAACATTAGCGTGCTAATAATAGCACACTAATATTGGCATGCTAACAGGTGGTGAAAGGCTAGCATGCTTTTAAGATAGCAGAAAGTAACAAAATCTATGATTGTCAGATTTGAAATGTAAAACATTGCTAAAATGCTAGTATAAAATGTTGTTGCGTTATTTGCGAAAACGTTAGCAAGCTAGTATTAACATGTTCAAATTACATGCTGGCAGGTGAAATGTTAGCATACCTTTTAAAATGGCGCCAAGTAATGAGAGCCACGACTATTGAGTTAAAAAGTACACAATTAGCTCAAATGCTAACAGTTTTATGAAAACAGGGGAATAGCCAGCTTACTTCTAAGATGGCACCAAGTAACAAAATCCATGAATGTCAGATTTGAAACGTTAAAAACATTGCTAAAATGCTACCTTAAAACGTTAGCGTGCTAATAATAGCACACTAATATTGGCATGCTAACAGGTGGTGAAAGGCTAGCATGCTTTTAAGATAGCACCAAGTAACAAAATCTGTGATTGTCAGATTTGAAATGTAAAACATTGCTAAAATGCTAGTATAAAATGTTGTTTTGTTATTTGCGAAAACGTTAGCAAGCTAGTATAAACATGTTAAAATTACATGCTAGCAGGTAAAAGGCTAGCATACCTTTTAAAATGCCGCCAAGTAACGAGATCCGTGACTATTGGGTTAAAAAGTGCATAATTAGCTCAAATGCTAACATGCTAAAAGTAGTAAGAAATCAGGGGAATAGCCAGCTTACTTCTAAGATGGCACCAAGTAACTAAATCCATGAATGTCAGATTTGAAACGTTAAAAACATTGCTAAAATGATACCTTAAAACGTTAGCGTATTAATAATAGCACACTAATATTGGCATGCTAACAGGTGGTGAAAGGCTAGCATGCTTTTAAGATAGCACCAAGTAACAAAATCTGTTATTGTCAGATTTGAAATGTAAAACATTGCTAAAATGCTAGTATAAAATGTTGTTGCGTCATTTGCGAAAACGTTAGCAAGCTAGTATAAACATGTTAAAATTACATGCTAGCAGGTAAAAGGCTAGCATACCTTTTAAAATGCCGCCAAGTAACGAGATCCGTGACTATTGGGTTAAAAAGTGCATAATTAGCTCAAATGTTAACATGCTAAAAGTAGTAAGAAAACAGGGGAATAGCCAGCTTACTTCTAAGATGGCACCAAGTAACAAAATCTATGATTGTCAGATTTGAAATTTAAAACATTGCTAAAATGCTAGTATAAAATGTTGTTTCGTTATTTGCGAAAACGTTAGCAAGCTAGTATTAACATGTTAAAATTACATGCCAGCAGGTAAAAGGCTAGCATACCTTTAAAATGCCGCCAAGTAATGAGATCTGTGACTATTGGGTTAAAAAGTACACAATTAGCTCAAATCCTAACAGTTTTATGAAAACAGGGGAATAGCCAGCTTACTTCTAAGATGGCACCAAGTAACAAAATCAATGACTGTCAGATTTGAAACGTTAACATTGCTAAAATGCTAGCATTAAACATTAGCGTGCTAATAATAGCACACTAATATTGGCATGCTAACAGGTGGTGAAAGGCTAGCATGCTTTTAAGATAGCAGCAAGTAACAAAATCTATGATTGTCAGATTTGAAATGTACAACATTGCTAAAATGCTAGTATAAAATGTTGTTGCGTTATTTGCGAAAATGTTAGCAAGCTAGTATTAACATGTTAAAATTACATGCTGGCAGGTGAAATGCTAGCATACCTTTTAAAATGGCGCCAAGTAACGAGAGCCACCACTATTGAGTTAAAAAGTACACAATTAGCTCAAATGCTAACAGTTTTATGAAAACAGGGGAATAGCCAGCTTACTTCTAAGATGGCACCAAGTAACAAAATCCATGAATGTCAGATTTGAAACGTTAAAAACATTGCTAAAATGCTACCTTAAAATGTTAGCGTACTAATAATAGCACACTAATATTGGCATGCTAACAGGTGGTGAAAGGCTAGCATGCTTTTAAGATAGCACCAAGTAACAAAATCTGTGATTGTCAGATTTGAAATGTAAAACATTGCTAAAATGCTAGTATAAAATGTTGTTTTGTTATTTGCGAAAACGTTAGCAAGCTAGTATAAACATGTTAAAATTACATGCTAGCAGGTAAAAGGCTAGCATACCTTTTAAAATGCCGCCAAGTAACGAGATCCGTGACTATTGGGTTAAAAAGTGCATAATTAGCTCAAATGCTAACACGCTAAAAGTAGTAAGAAATCAGGGGAATAGCCAGCTTACTTCTAAGATGGCACCAAGTAACAAAATCCATGAATCTCAGATTTGAAACGTTAAAAACATTGCTAAAATGCTAACTTAAAACGTTAGCGTGCTAATAATAGCACACTAATATTGGCATGCTAACAGGTGGTGAAAGGCTAGCATGCTTTTAAGATAGCACCAAGTAACAACATCTATGATTGTCAGATTTGAAATTTAAAACATTGCTAAAATGCTAGTGTAAAATGTTAGCAAGCTAGTATTAACACGTTAAAATTACATGCCAGCAGGTAAAAGGCTAGCATACCTTTAAAATGCCGCCAAGTAATGAGATCCGCGACTATTGGGTTAAAAAGTACACAATTAGCTCAAATCCTAACAGTTTTATGAAAACAGGGGAATAGCCAGCTTGCTTCTAAGATGGCACCAAGTAACAAAATCAATGATTGTCAGATTCGAAATGTAAAACATTGCTAAAATGCTAGCATAAAATGTTATTGCGTTATTTCCGAAAACGTTAGCAATCTAACATTAACATGTTCAAATCATCATGCTATCAGGTGAAAGGCTAACATACATTCAAAATGGCGCCAAGTAACGAGATCCGTGAATGTCAGATTTGAAACGTTAAAAACATTGCTAAAATGCTAACTTAAAACGTTAGCGTGCTAATAATAGCACACTAATATTGGCATGCTAACAGGTGGTGAAAGGCTAGCATGCTTTTAAGATAGCACCAAGTAACAAAATCTGTGATTGTCAGATTTGAAATTTAAAACATTGCTAAAATGCTAGTATAAAATGTTGTTGCGTTATTTGCGAAAACGTTAGCAAGCTAGTATTAACATGTTAAAATTACATGCCAGCAGGTAAAAGGCTAGCATACCTTTAAAATGCCGCCAAGTAATGAGATCCGTGACTATTGGGTTAAAAAGTACACAATTAGCTCTAATGCTAGCATGCTAACAGTAGTAAGAAAACAGGGGAATAGCCAGCTTACTTCTAAGATGGCACCAAGTAACAAAATCAATGATTGTCAGATTTGAAATGTAAAACATTGCTAAAATGCTAGCATAAAATGTTATTGCGTTATTTCCGAAAACGTTAGCAAGCTAACATTAACATGTTCAAATCATCATGCTATCAGGTGAAAGGCTAACATACATTCAAAATGGCGCCAAGTAACGAGATCCGTGACTATTGGGTTAAAAAGTGCACAATTAGCTCTAATGCTAGCATGCTAACAGTAGTAAGAAAACAGGGGAATAGCCAGCTTATTTCTAAGATGGCACCAAGTAACAAAATCAATGATTGTCGGATTTGAAACGTTAAAAACATTGCTAAAATACTAGCATAAAGCGTTAGCGTGCTAATAATAGCACACTAATATTGGCATGTTACAGGTCAAAGGCTAGCATGCTTTTAAGATGGCACAGAGTATTAAAATCCATTATTGTCAGATTTGAAACGTAAAACATCGCTAAAATGCGAGCATAAAATGTTATTGAGTTATTTGCGAAAACATTAGCAAGCTAATATTAACATGTTAAAATTAACATGCTAACAGGAGAAAAGCTAGCATTTATTTAAAATGGCGCCAAGTAACGAGAGCCACGACTATTGAGTTAAAAAGTACACAATTAGCTCAAATGCTAACAGTTTTATGAAAACAGGGGAATAGCCAGCTTACTTCTAAGATGGCACCAAGTAACAAAATCCATGAATGTCAGATTTGAAACGTTAAAAACATTGCTAAAATGATACCTTAAAACGTTAGCGTCCTAATAATAGCACACTAATATTGGCATGCTAACAGGTGGTGAAAGGCTAGCATGCTTTTAAGATAGCACCAAGTAACAAAATCTGTTATTGTCAGATTTGAAATGTAAAACATTGCTAAAATGCTAGTATAAAATCTTGTTTCGTTATTTGCGAAAACGTTAGCAAGCTAGTATAAACATGTTAAAATTACATGCTAGCAGGTAAAAGGCTAGCATACCTTTTAAAATGCCGCCAAGTAACGAGATCCGTGACTATTGGGTTAAAAAGTGCATAATTAGCTCAAATGTTAACATGCTAAAAGTAGTAAGAAAACAGGGGAATAGCCAGCTTACTTCTAAGATGGCACCAAGTAACAAAATCCATGAATGTCAGATTTGAAACGTTAAAAACATTGCTAAAATGCTAACTTAAAACGTTAGCGTGCTAATAATAGCACACTAATATTGGCATGCTAACAGGTGGTGAAAGGCTAGCATGCTTTTAAGATAGCAGCAAGTAACAAAATCTATGATTGTCAGATTTGAAATGTACAACATTGCTAAAATGCTAGTATAAAATGTTGTTGCGTTATTTGCGAAAATGTTAGCAAGCTAGTATTAACACGTTAAAATTACATGCCAGCAGGTAAAAGGCTAGCATACCTTTAAAATGCCGCCAAGTAATGAGATCCGCGACTATTGGGTTAAAAAGTACACAATTAGCTCAAATGCTAACAGTTTTATGAAAACAGGGGAATAGCCAGCTTACTTCTAAGATGGCACCAAGTAACAAAATCAATGACTGTCAGATTTGAAACGTTAACATTGCTAAAATGCTAGCATTAAACATTAGCGTGCTAATAATAGCACACTAATATTGGCATGCTAACAGGTGGTGAAAGGCTAGCATGCTTTTAAGATAGCAGCAAGTAACAAAATCTATGATTGTCAGATTTGAAATGTACAACATTGCTAAAATGCTAGTATAAAATGTTGTTGCGTTATTTGCGAAAATGTTAGCAAGCTAGTATTAACATGTTAAAATTACATGCTGGCAGGTGAAATGCTAGCATACCTTTTAAAATGGCGCCAGGTAACGAGAGCCACCACTATTGAGTTAAAAAGTACACAATTAGCTCAAATGCTAACAGTTTTATGAAAACAGGGGAATAGCCAGCTTACTTCTAAGATGGCACCAAGTAACAAAATCCATGAATGTCAGATTTGAAACGTTAAAAACATTGCTAAAATGCTACCTTAAAATGTTAGCGTACTAATAATAGCACACTAATATTGGCATGCTAACAGGTGGTGAAAGGCTAGCATGCTTTTAAGATAGCACCAAGTAACAAAATCTGTGATTGTCAGATTTGAAATGTAAAACATTGCTAAAATGCTAGTATAAAATGTTGTTTTGTTATTTGCGAAAACGTTAGCAAGCTAGTATAAACATGTTAAAATTACATGCTAGCAGGTAAAAGGCTAGCATACCTTTTAAAATGCCGCCAAGTAACGAGATCCGTGACTATTGGGTTAAAAAGTGCATAATTAGCTCAAATGCTAACATGCTAAAAGTAGTAAGAAATCTGGGGAATAGCCAGCTTACTTCTAAGATGGCACCAAGTAACAAAATCCATGAATGTCAGATTTGAAACGTTAAAAACATTGCTAAAATGCTAACTTAAAACGTTAGCGTGCTAATAATAGCACACTAATATTGGCATGCTAACAGGTGGTGAAAGGCTAGCATGCTTTTAAGATAGCACCAAGTAACAAAATCTATGATTGTCAGATTTGAAATTTAAAACATTGCTAAAATGCTAGTATAAAATGTTGTTGCGTTATTTGCGAAAACGTTAGCAAGCTAGTATTAACATGTTAAAATTACATGCCAGCAGGTAAAAGGCTAGCATACCTTTAAAATGCCGCCAAGTAATGAGATCCGCGACTATTGGGTTAAAAAGTACACAATTAGCTCAAATGCTAACAGTTTTATGAAAACAGGGGAATAGCCAGCTTACTTCTAAGATGGCACCAAGTAACAAAATCAATGATTGTCAGATTTGAAATGTAAAACATTGCTAAAATGCTAGCATAAAATGTTATTGCGTTATTTCCGAAAATGTTAGCAAGCTAACATTAACATGTTCAAATTATCATGCTATCAGGTGAAAGGCTAACATACATTCAAAATGGCGCCAAGTAACGAGATCCGTGACTATTGGGTTAAAAAGTGCACAATTAGCTCTAATGCTATCATGCTAACAGTAGTAAGAAAACAGGGGAATAGCCAGCTTATTTCTAAGATGGCACCAAGTAACAAAATCAATGATTGTCAGATTTGAAACGTTAAAAACATTGCTAAAATACTAGCATAAAGCGTAAGCGTGCTAATAATAGCACACTAATATTGGCATGTTACAGGTCAAAGGCTATCATGCTTTTAAGATGGCACAGAGTATTAAAATCCATTATTGTCAGATTTGAAACGTAAAACATTGCTAAAATGCGAGCATAAAATGTTATTGAGTTATTTGCGAAAACATTAGCAAGCTAATATTAACATGTTAAAATTAACATGCTAACAGGAGAAAGGCTAGCATTTATTTAAAATGGCGCCAAGTAACGAGATCCGTGACTATTGGGTTAAAAAGTGCACAATTAGCTCAAATGCTAACATGCTAAAAGTAGTAAGAAAACAGAGGAATAGCCAGCTTACTACTAAGATGGCACCAAGTAACAAAATAAATGATTGTCAGATTTGAAACGTTAAAAACATTGCTAAAATACTAGTATAAAGCGTTAGCGTGCTAATAATAGCACACTAATATTGGCATGCTAACAGGTGGTGAAAGGCTAGCATGCTTTTAAGATAGCACCAAGTAACAAAATCAATGATTGTCAGATTTGAAATGTAAAACATTGCTAAAATGCTAGTATAAAATGTTATTGCGTTATTTGCGAAAACGTTAGCAAGCTAGTATTAACATGTTAAAATGAACATGCTAGCAGGTGAAAAGCTAGCACACGTTTGAAATTGCGCCAAGTAACGAGATCCGTGACTATTGGGTTAAAATGTACACAATTAGCTCAAATGCTAACAGTTTTATGAAAACAGGGGAATAGCCAGCTTACTTCTAAGATGGCACCAAGTAACAAAATCCATGAATGTCAGATTTGAAACGTTAAAAACATTGCTAAAATGCTACCTTAAAATGTTAGCGTGCTAATAATAGCACACTAATA
>NC_084633.1:36854769-36977269 GCF_033978795.1 Nerophis ophidion | reverse complement strand
AATTGTTTTAGTTATATTGGAAAACTTACGAACGATGCTTGGAGTGATTTTTCTAGCATGTTACCTAATACTAGTGACGCTAGCTTGATTACATTACGAAAGAACGTATAAATACGCATGAAAACACTCCAAAAGACATCACACATGGGACGTTTTAGTAAGTAAAAATAGTTTTAGTTATATTGTAGAACTTACCAACGTTGCTTGGAGTGATTTTTTTAGCATGTTAGCTAATGCTAACGCCGCCAGCTTGATCCCATTACGATAGCAGGTACAAATATTCATGAAAACACTCCTACAGACGCCACACATGGGACGCTTTAGTAAGTAAGAATTGTTTTAGTTATATTGCAAAACTTACCAACGTTGCTTGGAGTGATTTTTTAGCATATTAGCTAATGCTAATGTCGCTAGCTTGATTACATTACGATAGCAGGTACAAATATGCATGAAAACACTCCTACACACATCACACATGGGACGCTTTAGTAAGTAAAAATAGTTTTAATTATATTGTAGAACTTACCAACGTTGCTTGCAGTGATTTGTTAGCGTATTAGCTAATGCTAGTGACGCTAGCTTGATTACATTACGATAGCAGGTACAAATATGCATGAAAACACTCCTACACACATCACACATGGGACACCATACTAAGTAAGAATAGTTTTAGTTATATTGCAAAACTTACCAATGTTGCTTGGAGTGATTTTTTTAGCATGTTAGCTAATGCTAACGCCGCCAGCTTGATCCCATTACGATAGCAGGTACAAATACGCATGAAAACACTCCTACAGACATCACACATGGGACACTTTAGTAAGTAAGAATTGTTTTAGTTACATTGTAAATCTTACCAATGATGCTTTGAGTGATTTTTTAGCATATTAGCTAATGCTAACGATGCTAGCTCGATTCCATTATGATAGCACGTACAAATATGCACGAAAAAAACTCTTAAAGACAGCACACATAGAACGCTTAAGTAAGTAAGAATAGTTTTGGTCATATTGTAAAACTTACCAACGTTGCTTGGAGTGATTTGTTAGCATTTTAGCTAATGCTAACGATGCCAGCTTGATTCCATTACGATAGCAGGTACAAATATGCATAAAAACACTCCTACAGACATCACAAATGGGACGCTTTAGTAAGTAAGAATAGTTTGAGTTATGATGTAATACTGAGGGTTGGATGAAAAATCCATACGAGTAGGAACGCTATGGATGGCTGGAAGACTAGTAAATGTGTTAGCATATTCCCTAACGACGTTAGCTTCATTAAATCACGATAGCACGTACAAATATGCATGAAAACACTCCTACAGACATCACACATGGGATGCTTTAATAAGTAAGAATAGTTTTAGTTATATTGCAAAACTTACCAACGTTGCTTGGAGTGATTTGTTAGCATATTAGCTAATGCTAACGATGCTAGCTCGATTCCATTATGATAGCACGTACAAATATGCACGAAAAAAACTCCTACAGACATCACAAATGGGACGCTTTAGTAAGTAAGAATAGTTTGAGTTATGATGTAATACTGAGGGTTGGATGAAAAATCCATACGAGTAGGAACGCTATGGATGGCTGGAAGACTAGTAAATGTGTTAGCATATTCCCTAACGACGTTAGCTTCATTAAATCACGATAGCACGTACAAATATGCATGAAAACACTCCTACAGACATCACACATGGGATGCTTTAATAAGTAAGAATAGTTTTAGTTATATTGCAAAACTTACCAACGTTGCTTGGAGTGATTTGTTAGCATATTAGCTAATGCTAACGATGCTAGCTCGATTCCATTATGATAGCACGTACAAATATGCACGAAAAAAACTCCTACAGACATCACAAATGGGACGCTTTAGTAAGTAAGAATAGTTTGAGTTATGATGTAATACTGAGGGTTGGATGAAAAATCCATACGAGTAGGAACGCTATGGATGGTTGGAAGACTAGTAAATGTGTTAGCATATTCCCTAACGACGCTAGCTTCATTAAATCACGATAGCACGTACAAATATGCATGAAAACACTCCTACAGACATCACACATGGGATGCTTTATTAAGTAAGAATAGTTTTAGTTATATTGCAGAACTTACCAACGTTGCTTGGAGTGATTTGTTAGCTAATGCTAACGACGTCAGCTTGATCCCATTATGATAGCAGGTACAAATATTCATGAAAACACTCCTACAGACATCACACATGGGTCGCTTTAGTAAGTAAGAATAGTTTTAGTTATATTGTAAAACTTACCAACGTTGCTTGGAGTGATTTGTTAGCATATTAGCTAATGCTAACAATGCTAGTTCGATTCCATTATGATAGCACGTACAAATATGCATGAAAACACTCCTGCAGACATCACACATGGGATGCTTTAGTAAGTAAGAATAGTTTTAGTTATATTGTAAAACTTACCAACGTTGCTTGGAGTGATTTGTTAGCATATTAGCTAATGCTAACGATGCTAGTTCGATTCCATTATGATAGCACGTACAAATATGCACGAAAAAAACTCTTAAAGACATCACACATAGGACGCTTAAGTAAGTGAGAATAGTTTTAGTTATATTGTAAAACTTACCAACGTTGCTTGGAGTGATTTGTTAGCATTTTAGCTAATGCTAACGATGCCAGCTTGATTCCATTACGATAGCAGGTACAAATATGCATAAAAACACTCCTACAGACATCACAAATGGGACGCTTTAGTAAGTAAGAATAGTTTGAGTTATGATGTAATACTGAGGGTTGGATGAAAAATCCATACGAGTAGGAACGCTATGGATGGCTGGAAGACTAGTAAATGTGTTAGCATATTCCCTAACGACGCTAGCTTCATTAAATTTCGATAGCATGAACAAATATGCATGAAAACACTCCTACAGACACCACACATGGGACGCTTAAGCAAGTATGAATTGTTTTAGTTATATTGTAAAACTTACAAGTGATGAATGAAGAATGCATACGAGTAGAAACGCTATGGACGGCTAGGAGACCAAACAGCACGTCTACTTCCAGTTGAAAAGAGGGGCAATGCAGTACTTTCAGTAAGCGAGCTCGTCCAAAAGATGGCAAACAATAAAACACCTTTTCAGTGTTGTTATTTATTTACTATTTATTTTTTATTTAACTAATTGTTTATTTATTTGATTATACTTGTTTTTACACAGATTTTGCATTATGGCCGTCAGCAAAGAAAAATCCCTAAACTAGCCGGACCGTTTTATGAACCGCAGGGTACAAAGCGTTGGGGGAAAAAAGTAGCCGATGTGTGTTTTTCTTGCGGCGATTTGTCACCTAACTGGGGTCGTCTTTGATTTGAAGCTGAACTCCTTCGAGCAGCTGTGCATCAACTACACCAACGAGAAGCTGCAGCAGCTCTTCAACCACACCATGTTCGTCCTGGAGCAGGAGGAGTACCAGAGGGAGGGCATCGAGTGGAGCTTCATCGACTTCGGTCTGGACCTGCAGCCCTGCATAGACCTGATAGAGAGGCCGGTGAGTACAACAAAAACAATGAAGGCACACTGCCTCAGTCCAGAGTATACTAGAGTAATAAAGTAAACATTAAAGCTGCAAGCAGCGGTGGACGGGACCCACTTTTGTTGGCGTTTCCTGCCTTTACCCATTCAACATATCTTTACCTGCACATTACCTACCTTCCCTGCATCCTGGGGTCACACTGGTGCTTCTTTCTGTCACTCATACACGCTGGTGCTTCCTGCCATCACCCATTCAACATATATTTACCTGCACGTTACCTACCTTCTCTGTATCCTGCAGTCAAACTGGTGCCTCCTTCTTTCACCCAGTTAACATATCTATACCCGCACAGTACCTACCTTCTCTGCATTGTGTGGTCACGCCGGTGCTTCCTGCTTTTAAGCTGCCGTCCTGAGACGGCAGCAGCGCAGCAGTTCTTTGAAGGCTCGTAAAATCCAAACCGGAGCAGTTATTAAAACTCTTTGCGCAACTTTTAATCAGAAGGGTTCACTCTCTCAAACGTGCGAGTTTGAAGCCGACACAACAAACGCGCTCACAGGAGATAATGTTTGAAAAAAGGTGACGGGTTTTTACAAAACTTTTGTTTTGAAGGGGTAATTGCCAACTTCCTGTTGATTTTTGCTGAAAGATGTCAATGAATGAAATGTAGGTCTTAGTGAGACCTACATAGAGGTTTTTCTTTCATGTCTTTACGACATTCCTACCGGAAGTTACAAGCAGTTTTGTCTGTTTTCTTCCTAGGAGCCATTTGTCTGTGTTTTTTCCTAGGGGGCGCTAGAGCGCAATTTTGTGTTTTGGAGTATGTTTTTTTTATTAGATGGAAATTTTCACTAGTCCTGATGTGTGTGTCCGGTTTGGTGAGTTTTGAAGAATTTTAAGGGGGTCAAATTACAGCTCAAAGAGGCAAAAATGAAAATTTTTAGGAAACTTTTGTTTTAAAGGGGTTTTTGCCAACTTCCTGTTAATTTTTGCTGAAGGATGTCAATAAATGAAATATAGGTCTAAGTGAGACCTACATAGAGTTTTTTCTTTCATGTCTTTACGACATTCCTACCGGAAGTTACAAGCAGTTTTGTCTGTTTTCTTCCTAGGAGCAGTTTTGTCTGTGTTTTATTCCTAGGGGGCGCTAGAGCGCAATTTTGAGTTTTGGGGGTTGTTGTTTTTATTAGATGGAAATTTTCGCCAGTCCTGATGTGTGTGTCCAGTTTAGTGAGTTTTGAAGCATTTTAAGGTGGTCAAATTACAGCTCAAAGAGGCAAAAATGACAATATTTAGGAAACTTTTGTTTTAAATGGGTTTTTGCCAACTTCCCGTTGATTTTTGCTGAAGGATGTCAATAAATGAAATATAGGTCTTAGTGAGACCTACATAGAGGTTTTCGTTTCATGTCTTTACGACATTCCTACCGGAAGTTACAAGCAGTTTTGTCTGTGTTTTCTTTCTAGGAGCAGTTTTGTCTGTGTTTTATTCCTACGGGGCGCTAGAACGCGATTTTGAGTTTTGGTTTTTTTTTTTTAATTATATCGCAATTTTCGCCAGTCCTGATGTGTGTGTCCAGTTTGGTGAGTTTTGAAGCATTTTAAGGGGGTCAAATTACAGCTCAAAGAGGCAAAAATGACAATATTTAGGAAACTTTTGTTTTAAAGGGGTTTTTGCCAACTTCCTGTTAATTTTTGCTGGAGAATGTCAGTGTATGAAATGTAGGTCTAAGTCAGACCTACATAGAGGTTTTCGTTTCATGTCTTTACGACATTCCTACCGGAAGTTACACGCAGTTTTGTCTGTGTTTTCTTCCTAGGAGCAGTTTTGTCTGTGTTTTATTCCTACGGGGCGCTAGAACGCAATTTTGAGTTTTTTTTTTTTTTTTTTATTATATCGCAATTTTCGCCAGTCCTGATGTGTGTGTCCAGTTTGGTGAGTTTTGAAGCATTTTAAGGGGGTCAAATTACAGCTCAAAGAGGCAAAAATGACAATTTTTAGGAAACTTTTGTTTTAAAGGGGTTTTTGCCAACTGCTTGTTAATTTTTGCTGAACAATGTCAGTGTATGAAATATACGTCTAAGTCAGACCTACATTGAGGTTTTTCTTTCATGTTTCTACGACATTCCTAACAGAAGTTTCAACCAGTTTTGTCTGTGTTTTTTCCTAGGGGGCGCTAGAGTGCAATTTTGTGTTTTGGAGGGGTTTTTTTTATTAGATGGCAATTTTTGCCAGTCCTGATGTGTGTGTAAAATTTGGTGAGTTTTGAAGTATGTTAAGCGGGTCAAATTACAGCTCAAAGAGGTGGCGGTATAATAATAATAATAAAACCTTAGAAATATAATAGGGTCCTCTGTCCCAAAGGGACATTCGGTCCCTAAATAACATAGTCCTCCTTTAGTAGACTGCCTGGCATACTGCATAACAGGAAATGATAAAGTGGGCTCAATCTGCTCCGCTCTAACGTGTTTGTATGAGTAACACAAAAGTGCTGCAAGCTGGTGGTGAGTGCTTGAAGTGGCCCAGCAGTAAGCCAAAGATTCTGAAATGCTCCGCTCACTGCAAGCTGCTTTTGGTGTTTGCTTCTCATCCATCATCCGCTTGTATTCATCATGTATCTCTTTATGATTCTTCAAGAGGCGGGAGATCAAATTGCTCGTATTAAAGGAAGACGTCTTGGTTCCTCCTCGCACGGCCAACTTTTTGCAGTCATTGCAAATCGCCAGTTTTTTTTCCGTCCAAACCACAGACATGATGTCGTTTGTCAGTCACCGAGCGAGCTGACTTGTTAGCCACGGCTACAGCACCGGCAACAACACACTCTTGTTGTTGTTATGCTCCGCTCGCGGCGGTTTGATGAGGTCATCAAGCGTCGCCAGTAAACCTCTCGTGCTGTGTGTGGGAGAGGGAAGACTCTACCACTCTGTAATGCTCCCTACATCCGTGTTTTACCGGATATGTACAGCAGCGTTTTAAAAAGTAATTAATTTTACTTTTTCAAACCAATACCGCTAATTTCCGATATTACATTTTAAAGCATTTATCGGTTGATATTATCGGACATCTCTAGTATCGACATCTGCATTGATCACCTCCCCTTTACATCGAAACTTTAGTGGCTTACCTGTATGTTGTCCTGTGTGGGCATAAAATGGCGAGCCGTTACTTTTCCTGGACTCCTCCTGTGATAATGTACCGAAAATGTATCTAATCAAAGGGGACCACAAAAAAATGTCATTATTAGCTTTATTTGAACAAAAAATGTTGGGCCTGAGGACCACAAATCACTAATTATGGGCCTGAGGACCACAAATCACAAATTATGGGCCTGAGGACCACAAATCACTAATTATGGGCCTGAGGACCACAAATCACTAATTATGGGCCTGAGGACCACAAATCACTAATTATGGGCCTGAGGACCACAAATCACTAATTATGGGCCTGAGGACCACGAATCACTAATTATGGGCCTGAGGCCCACAAATCAATAATTATGGGCCTGATGCCCACGGATCACTAATTATGGGCGTGAGGACCACTAATCACTAATTATGGGCGTGAGGACCACTAATCACTAATTATGGGACTGAGGACCACAAATCAGTAATTACGGGCCTGAGGACCACAAATCAATAATTATGGGCCTGAGGACCACGAATCACTCATTATGGACCTGAGGCCCACGAATCAATAATTATGGGCCTGAGGCCCACGAATCAATAATTATGGGCCTGAGGCCCACGAATCACTAATCATGGGCCTGAGGCTCACGAATCACTACTTATGGGCCTGAGGCCCACGAATCACTAATTATGGGCCTGAAGCCCACGAATCACTAATTATGGGCTTGAGGACCACTAATCACTAATTATGGGCCCGAGGACCACAAATGACTAATTATGGGCCCGAGAACCATAAATCACTAATTATGGGCCCGAGGACCACAAATCACTAATCATGGGTCTGAGGACCACAAATCACTAATTATGGGCCTGAGGACCACAAATCAATAATTATGGGCATGAGGACCACGAATCACTAATTATGGGCCTGAGGCCCACGAATCACTAATTATGGGCCTGAGGCCCACGAATCACTAATTATGGGCTTGAGGCCCACGAATCACTTATTATTGGCATTGAGGCCCACGAATCAGTAATTATGGGCTTGAGGACCACTAATCACTAAATATGGGCCCGAGGACCACAAATCACTAATTATGGGCCCGAGGACCACAAATCACTAATTATGGGCCCGAGGACCACAAATCACTAATTATGGGCCCGAGGAACACAAATGACTAATTATGGGCCCGAGGACCACAAATCACTAAATATGGGCCCGAGGACCACAAATCACTAAATATGGGCCTGAGGACCACCAATCACTAATTAGGGGTCTGAGGACCACAAATCACTAATTATGGGCCTGCGGTCCACAAATTAAATACTTTTCTGAATAAAGTGGACCACAAAAAATGTCATTATTGTCTTTAATTGAACAACAGATCTTAGTGTACATGAAACATATGTTTATTATTGTCATTTAGTCCTTGAATAAAATGTTGAACATACTAGACAACTTGTCTTTTAGTAGTAAGTAAACAAACAAAGACTCCTAATTAGTCTGCAGTAACATATTGTGTCATTTATACACCTATTATTTTCTACACATTATGAGGGACAAACTGTAAAAATTGATTATTAATCCACTTGTTCATTTGTTCATCGCGTGGACATCGGGGGCGGTACCTCTGGATTGGCAGACCGGGGTGGTGGTCCCTCTCTTTAAGAAGGGGGACCGGAGGGTGGGTTCCAACTATCGTGGGATCACACTCCTCAGCCTTCCCGGTAAGGTTTATTCAGGTGTACTGGAGAGGAGGCTTCGCCGGATAGTCGAACCTCGGATTCAGGAGGAACAGTGTGGTTTTCGTCCTGGTCGTGGAACTGTGGACCAGCTCTATACTCTCGGCAGGGTTCTTGAGGGTGCATGGGAGTTTGCCCAACCAGTCTACATGTGCTTTGTGGACTTGGAGAAGGCATTGGACCGTGTCCCTCGGGAAGTCCTGTGGGGAGTGCTCAGAGAGTATGGGGTATCGGAATGTCTTATTGTGGCGGTCCGTTCCCTGTACGATCAGTGCCAGAGCTTGGTCCGCATTGCTGGCAGTAAGTCGGACACGTTTCCAGTGAAGGTTGGACTCCGCCAAGGCTGTCCTTTGTCACCCATTCTGTTCATAACTTTTATGGACAGAATTTCTAGGCGCCGTCAAGGCGTTGAGGGGTTCCGGTTTGGTGGCCGCGGGATTAGGTCTCTGCTTTTTGCAGATGATGTGGTCCTGATGGCTTCATCTGACCGGGATCTTCAGCTCTCACTGGATCGGTTCGCAGCCGAGTGTGAAGCGACTGGAATGAGAATCAGCACCTCCAAGTCCGAGTCCATGGTTCTCGCCCGGAAAAGGGTGGAGTGCCATCTCCGGGTTGGGGAGGAGACCCTGCCCCAAGTGGAGGAGTTCAAGTACCTAGGAGTCTTGTTCACGAGTGGGGGAAGAGTGGATCGTGAGATCGACAGGCGGATCGGTGCGGCGTCTTCAGTAATGCGGACGTTGTATCGATCCGTTGTGGTGAAGAAGGAGCTGAGCCGGAAGGCAAAGCTCTCAATTTACCGGTCGATCTACGTTCCCATCCTCACCTATGGTCATGAGCTTTGGGTCATGACCGAAAGGATAAGATCACGGGTACAAGCGGCCCAAATGAGTTTCCTCCGCCGGGTGGCGGGGCTCTCCCTTAGAGATAGGGTGAGAAGCTCTGCCATCCGGGAGGAGCTCAACGTAAAGCCGCTGCTCCTCCACATGGAGAGGAGCCAGATGAGGTGGTTCGGGCATCTGGTCAGGATGCCACCCGAACGCCTCCCTAGGGATGTGTTTAGGGCACGTCCAGCTGGTAGGAGGCCACGGGGAAGACCCAGGACACGTTGGGAAGACTATGTCTCCCGGCTGGCCTGGGAACGCCTCGGGATCCCCCGGGAAGAGCTAGACGAAGTGGCTGGAGATAGGGAAGTCTGGGCTTCCCTGCTTAGGCTGCTGCCCCCGCGACCCGACCTCGGATAAGCGGAAGATGATGGATGGATGGATGGATTGTTCATTTGCTGTTAATATCTGCTTATTATCTGTTTGAACATGTTCTATCTACACTTCTGTTAAAATGTAATAATCACTTATTCTTCTCTTCTTTGATACTTTACATTAGTTTTGGATGATGCCACACATTTAGGTATCGATCCGATACCAAGTAGTTACAGGATCATACAATAAAATATAATACCTAACAAACCAATAATAATATGGTTAGGAAATACTGATGTAAAGGGTAGGTGTCACGCTTTTTTCTGTTTGAACATGTTCTATTTACACTTCTGTTAAAATGTAATAATCACTTAATCTTCTCTTCTTTGATACTTTACATTAGTTTTGGACGATGCCACACATTTAGGTATCGATCCGATACCAAGTAGTTACAGGATCATACATTGGTCATATTCAAAGTCCTCATGTGTCCAGGAACATATTTACTGACTTTATCGACATAATATTCATTTTTGAAGAATAAAAGAAGATTTTGTGACTATCAAAAATATCGATGTAATCATAGTAGTACCGACTAGATACGCTCCTGTACTTGGTATCACTACAGTGGATGTCAGGTGTAGATCCAACCTTGGCATTTGTTTACATTGTGACGCCATTGAGCTATTGTATCCTCCTACGCTGTGTAGTGAAGCATGTTTAGCTATTCCTCGTCCTCCAGTGATAATGTACTTGTAAGAAACTCCCTTTATTACATACTCGGTGGCCTAGTGGTTAGAGTGTACGCCCTGAGATCGGTAGGTTGTGAGTTCAAACCCCGGCCGAGTCATACCAAAGACTTTACAAAATTGGAACCCAATGCCTCCCTGCTTGGCACTCATCATAAAAGGTTGGAATTGGGGGTTAAATCCCCATAAATGATTCCTGAGCGTGGCACCGCTGCTGCTCACTGCTCCCCTCATGTCAAATGCAGAGGACACATTTCACCACACCTAGTGTGTGTGTGAAAATCATTGCTACTTTAACTATTTGTCGCCATTGGAGGCCAGGATTAGTTATTTAGAAGTGGCTAAAACACTGCGGATGGACGTTAGCCGCTAGCTATGTCTTAACGCAGCTCTTCCTGAGGGTGTTTCAGTGTTATAACTTCACCTTTTTCTTGACGTTTTACGCCAAAATGCGTCCATTCTCCATTTTCTGTCTACACACTGTGTCTGCTTGTAAGTACTCTGTGTGTGTGCGCTGCCCAACATGCTCCCCTGCTCGTAAAAACCAGCAATGTCACCACAAAAAAGAGGCGGTATAGTACCGAATATTTTTTTTTTTAGTTTATTTTATTTTCACAAACGTGAGAAGCCATAATGGTAAATAAGAATGTGATGAATTGTCCACTTCTAACCAGCACTGTTCTTGAACTGTCCAGGTTGGCGATACTCACCAAGTCAAATAGTTAACTGCCCAAAGTTAAAGAGTTTTTTCCAGTTTTATTTGACTCCAGGTCTCCTGTCCCGCCCCACAGAACAACCCCCCTGGTATCCTGGCCCTGCTGGACGAGGAGTGCTGGTTCCCCAAAGCCACGGACAAGACCTTCGTGGACAAGGTGCTCCAGGAGCAAGGCACGCACGCCAAGTTCCAGAAGCCCCGTCAGCTGAAGGACAAAGCCGACTTCTGCATAATCCACTACGCCGGCAGGGTGCGTACGCATATATCTTCCATTTAAAAACTTGTGAAGTGGAAAAGTTTGTATACTGAAGCAGAGTTCCCGGTAAACAAACCAATAATTGGTTTTATCCTCCGCAAAAGTCCATGTTTTAGTCCCCAAAAAATACACACTAGTCTTATTCTCATGGAATAAAACCCACTGGTCTCCCCCAAGTTCTGTGGGATGACATATACAGTATGTTGAGTCAAAAGGACCCCAGAGTCGGATAGTACTTGGCCCAACTTTAGGAGACCAGCCCTTACAACGCAACAATAGCATCAGCAAGCTAGGTGTAAACCCAAACAAAAAGAGCAGCCCCAACAAACCCAGAAAGGAGCGCAGCTGCTTCTTCGAAACAGATAAGGAACTGGCCAAAACAGCTCTGTGAGTCGACAAACAGGAGCCCTTTTTATTATTTTTTTTTACTTTGATGCACCTGAAAGAATTTCACTTTAATTTTAGACTTAAACTCTTTTTTATTGTCATCAAAATTTGAACTTTGCAGTACAGATAAGAACACAATTTGGTTGCATTAGCTCAGGGGTAGGGAACCTATGGCTCTAGAGCCAGATGTGGCTCTCGGATAAATCTGAGCTGACATTGCTTAACACGATAAGTAATGAATAATTAGGGTCCGCAGGACCATTGCCAAAGGACTCCACAGGAGTCCTTAGGCAATGGGCCAAGGACCCTATTGAAACTGCTGTGTTTTATTATTATTCCGCACCTACGCGATGTAATTTGACCCCCTTAACATGCTTCAAAACTCACCAAATTTGACATACACATCGGTACGGTGGGCCTTCCCAACATATTAAGCAACCAAACCCCAAAATTGAAAATTGCGCGCTAGCGCCCCCTAGGAAGAAAAAGAAACAGACTGCTTGTAACTTCCGTTAGCAATGTTGTGGAGACATGAAACAAAAACCTCTATGTAGGTCTGACTTACACCTACATTTCCAATTGCAAACTTCTATAGCAAAAATCAACAGGAAGTTGGCAAAAACCCCTTCAAAGCAAAATTTTCGCAAAAAATGCTATTTTTGCCTCTTTGAGCTGTAATTTGACCCCCTTAAAATGCTTCAAAACTCACCAAACTTGGCACACACATCAGGACTGGCAGAAATTGCGATCTAATGAAAGAAAAATAGTAATAAAACTCAAAATTGCGCTCTAGCGCAATTTTTGAATAAAACACAGAAAAAACTGCTTCTAGGAAGAAAACATAGACAAAACTGCTTGTAACTTCTGGTAGGAATGCCGGAAAGACATGAAACAAAAACTTCTATTTAGGTCTCACTTAGACCTACATTTTAATAATTGACATCCTTCGGCAAAAATCAACAGAAAGTTAAAAATTACCCCTTCAAAATAAAAGTTTTTTAAAAACCCATCACCTTTTTCAAACGTAAACTCCTCCGAGTGCGTTTGTCGTTTCGGCTTCAAACTCGCACAGAAGAGAGATTGAACCGTTTTGATTAAAACTGTCCAACAAAGTTTTGATTACTGCTCCGGTTATGATTTTACACACCTTTAAAAAACACCCGCGCTAATGTTCCTAAAAAATGTCATTTTTGCCTCTTTCAGCTGTAATTTGACCCCTTTAAAATGCTTCAAAACTCACCAAACTTGACACACACATCAGGACTGGCAACAATTTAATAAAAAAACCAAACCCCAAAACTCAAAATTGTGCTCTAGCGCCCCCTAGGAATACAACACAGACAAACTGCTCCTAGGAAGAAAACACAGACAAAACTGCTTGTAATTTCCGGGAGGAATGTCAAAGAAACATGAAACAAAAACCACTATGTAGGTCTCATTTAGACCTACATTTTAATAATTAACATACTTTAGCAAAAATCAACAGGAAATTTGATATTTTCACTTCAATACAACAACTGCATTACTTTCACAATGCATTAAATAGTGGCACCAAGGCGTCTTCTACCGCTTATCCGGCCGTGGGTCTCGGGGGCAGCAGCCAAAGGCGGACCCGACCAACGCTGCTTGCAGCTTTAATTCCACTTGTAATCACAGTGTTAAAAATAACGTTCAAACTATAAAACATTCTCATGCTTTTTTTATGTTCAAGAAGTTGCGTTAATGGTAAGAAGTCATTTATTTATTATTGGTTAGTGTGGGGCTTGCCCTCCTGGGGGTTCTTCAGACCACCAAGAGTCTGTTTTAGGGTTACAATATTGTTTTATTTTATTTTTCTCTCAGATGCTTTCCAGCAATTGTCTTTTTCTCTTTCGTCCTCACTCGCGCTCTGGCTCCAGCCCCAACCCTGTCTCTCCTCCTGGCTGCTGCTTATAAACAGAGCGACATGTGATTAGATAAAAAGGCCCAGGTGGGCCGTCTACGCACCTGTCGCTGATTTCGAGGCCGGTCCTGGCAACATCCCGCTTCGCTGCAGGCCCGCAGGCCACGCCCCCTCCACAGTTAACTTCAGAATAACAATGTTAATACAAAGAATAAGCGACCTATTATACTCTGGAAATGTTGGTCTAACTTAAAAATGCACGCGTTTAGTTGTGTTCAGTGTTAAAAAAAATATTATATGGACTGGACTCTCTCACTATTATGTTAGATCCACTATGGACTGGACTCTCACACTATTATGTTAGATCCACTATGGACTGGACTCTCACTATTATGTTAGATCCACTATGGACTGGACTCTCACTATTATGTTAGACCCACTAAACTATAAAATGTTAAAAACATAAAAATATAAATGTTAAAAACATGAAATATAACATGGTAAAAACATAAAAACTTTAAAATGTTGAGAAAAAAAACAACGATCAAATGTTAAAAACATCAAAACTGTAAAATGTTAAAAACATCAAAACTATGAAATTTTGGAAACATAAAAAAACTGTAAAATGTTAAAAACTAAAAAAATTTAAAAACAAACTAAAACATGTTAATAACCAACTATAAAATGTTAAAAACATAAAAACTGTTAAATGTTAACATGAAAACTATCAAATGTTACAAACATGAAAACAGTAAAATGTTAACATAAAAACTATCAAATGTCAAAAACATAAAAACCGTAAAATGTGAAAAACATGAAAACAAAATGTTAACATAAAAATTACAAAAATGTTAACATAAAAACTATAAAATGTTAAAAACAAACTATAAAATGTTAAAAACATAAACTATAAAATTTTAAAAACAAACTATAACATGGTAAAAATATAAAACTTTAAAATAAAAACAAATGAAAATATCAAAACTATAAAATGTTGAAAACATCAAAACTATAAAATGTTGAAAACATAAAAACTATAAACTGTAAAAAACAAACTAAAAACTAAAACATGTTAAAAACAAACTATAAAATGTTAAAAACATAAAAACTTTCAAATGTTTACATGAAAACTATCAAATGTTAAAAACATGAAAACAGTAAAATGTTAACATAAAAACTATCAAATGTCAAAAACATAAAAACCGTAAAATGTGAAAAACATGAAAACAAAATGTTAACATCAAAATGACAAAAATGTTAACATAAAAACTATAAAATGTTAAAAACAAACTATAAAATGTTAAAAACATAAACTATAAAATTTTAAAAACAAACTATAACATGGTAAAAATATAAAACTTTAAAATAAAAACAAATGAAAATATCAAAACTATAAAATGTTGAAAACATCAAAACTATAAAATGTTGAAAACATAAAAACTATAAACTGTAAAAAACAAACTAAAAACTAAAAAATGTTAAAAACAAACTATAAAATGTTAAAAACATAAAAACTTTCAAATGTTTACATGAAAACTATCAAATGTTACAAACATAAAAACAGTAAAATGTTAACATAAAAACTATCAAATGTCAAAAACATAAAAACCGTCAAATGTGAAAAACATGAAAACAAAATGTTAACATAAAAATTACAAAAATGTTAACATAAAAACTATAAAATGTTAAAAACAAACTATAAAATGATAAAAACATAAACTATAACATTTTAAAAACAAACTATAACATGGTAAAAATATAAAACTTTAAAATAAAAACAAATGAAAATATCAAAACTATAAAATGTTGAAAACATCAAAACTATAAAATGTTGAAAACATAAAAACTATAAACTGTAAAAAACAAACTAAAAACTAAAAAATGTTAAAAACAAACTATAAAATGTTAAAAACATAAAAACTTTCAAATGTTTACATGAAAACTATCAAATGTTAAAAACATGAAAACAATAAAATGTTCATATAAATACTATCAAATGTCAAAACATAAAATGTATCAATTGTGAAAAACATGAAAACAACATGTTAACATAAATACTATACAATGTCAATGACATAAAAACTATAAAATGTTAAGAACAAACTATAAATACATTTTAAAATATTTGGCTTTCGTGGCTCTCTCAGACAAAAAGGTTCCCGACCCCTGCATTAGCTCATAGGATAAAAAAGCAATAAGGTGCAGATTACTGTACAGATACATTTATTGCAGTTTTTTCTTTATATTCTAGCATTTTTGGGGGGAATTGAGGGGATTATTATGATGCGTTCAAAAGTCTTCCGGCCTGAGGCAAGAAGCTGTTACAGAACCTGGAGGTTCTGCTACGGAACCTCTTTCTCGAGTCCAGCAGTGAAAACAGTCCTTGGTGGGAGTGGGAGGAGTCTCTGCAAATTTTCTGAGCCCTGGTCAGGCAGCGTTTTTTTTACGATCTCCCAGATAGGAGGAAAAGGAGTCCGCCATCCTCAGCATTCTCTGCATGAAGTTTGCTTCTTTTATGAATTTATTATGACTCTACTGAAAAGTTTCACTGCAATAAGACGACTTCTGGTAGTCATCCACAAGCTTCTGCTTGCATTTTTGACCGCAAAATTGCTGCATTTCAGCTAAATGTGTTGCTTTTCTGACATGGACTTGTTTCTTCAGCATTGTCCACACTTTTAAGTCAGGACTTCGGGAAGGCCATTCTAAAACCTTCATTCTAGCCCGATTTGTTGGGGACATCTCTGTGCTGCTGACCTGTCGGCCCCCAGGATGGTCTTTGCTGGCCCCACTATGGACTGGACTCTCTCTATTATGTTAGATCCACTATGGACTGGACTCTCTCTATTATGTTAGATCCACTATGGACTGGACTCTCACACTATTATGTTAGATCCACTATGGACTGGACTCTCACACTATTATGTTAGATCCACTATGGACTGGACTCTCACACTATTATGTTAGATCCACTATGGACTGGACTCTCACACTATTATGTTAGATCCACTATGGACTGGACTCTCACTATTATGTTAGATCCACTATGGACTGGACTCTCACTATTATGTTTGATCCACTATGGACTGGACTATCCCTATTATGTTAGATCCACTATGGACTGGACTCTCGCTATTATGTTAGATCCACTATGGACTGGACTCTCACTATTATGTTAGATCCACTACGGACTGGACTCTCACTATTATGTTAGATCCACTATGGACTGGACTCTCACTATTATGTTAGATCCACTACGGACTGGACTCTCACTATTATGTTAGATCCACTATGGACTGGACTCTCACTATTATGCTAGATCCACTATGGACTGGACTCTCACTATTATGTTAGATCCACTATGAACTGGACTCTCTCACTACTATGTTAGATCATTTATGGACTGGACTTTCACTATTATGTTAGATCCACTATGGACTGGACTCTCACTATTATGTTAGATCCACTATGAACTGGACTCTCTCACTACTATGTTAGATCATTTATGGACTGGACTTTCACTATTATGTTAGATCCACTATGGACTGGACTCTCACTATTATGTTAGATCCACTATGGACTGGACTATCACTATTATGTTAGATACACTATGGACTGGACTATCACTATTATGTTAGATCCAGTATGGACTGGACTATCACTATTATGTTAGATCCACTATGGACTGGACTATCACTATTATGTTAGATCCACTATGGACTGGACTATCACTATTATGTTAGATCCACTATGGACTGGACTATCACTATTATGTTAGATCCACTATGGACTGGACTCTCACTATTATGTTAGAGCCACTATGGACTGGACTCTCACACTATTATGTTAGATCCACTATGGACTGGACTCTCACTATTATGTTAGATCCACTATGGACTGGACTCTCACACTATTATGTTAGATCCACTATGGACTGGACTCTCTCACTATTATGTTAGATCCACTATGGACTGGACTTTCACTATTATGTTGGATCCACTATGGACTGGACTCTCTCTATTATGTTAGATCCACTATGGACTGGACTCTATTATGTTAGATCCACTATGACACTGGACTCTCACTATTATGTTGGATCCACTATGGACTGGACTCTCACTATTATGTTAGATCCACTATGGACTGGACTCTCTCACTATTATGTTAGATCCACTATGGACTGGACTTTCACTATTATGTTGGATCCACTATGGACTGGACTCTCTCTATTATGTTAGATCCACTATGGACTGGACTCTATTATGTTAGATCCACTATGACACTGGACTCTCACTATTATGTTGGATCCACTATGGACTGGACTCTCACACTATTATGTTAGATCCACTTCGGACTGGACTCTCACACTATTGTTGGATCCACTATGGACTGGACTATCACTATTATGTTAGATCCACTATGGACTGGACTATCACTATTATGTTAGATCCACTATGGACTGGACTATCACTTTTATGATAGATCCACTATGGACTGGACTATCACTATTATGATAGATCCACTATGGACTGGACTCTCACTATTATGTTAGAGCCACTATGGACTGGACTCTCACACTATTATGTTAGATCCACTATGGACTGGACTCTCACTATTATGTTAGATCCACTATGGACTGGACTCCCACTATTATGTTAGATCCACTATGGACTGGACTCTCACTATTATGTTTGATCCACTATGGACTGGACTCTCACTATTATGTTAGATCCACTATGGACTGGACTCTCACTATTATGTTAGATCCACTACGGACTGGACTCTCACTATTATGTTAGATCCACTATGGACTGGACTCTCACTATTATGCTAGATCCACTATGGACTGGACTCTCACTATTATGTTAGATCCACTATGAACTGGACTCTCTCACTACTATGTTAGATCATTTATGGACTGGACTTTCACTATTATGTTAGATCCACTATGGACTGGACTCTCACTATTATGTTAGATCCACTATGGACTGGACTCTCACTATTATGTTAGATCCACTATGAACTGGACTCTCTCACTACTGTTAGATCATTTATGGACTGGACTTTCACTATTATGTTAGATCCACTACGGACTGGACTCTCACTATTATGTTAGATCCACTATGGACTGGACTCTCACTATTATGCTAGATCCACTATGGACTGGACTCTCACTATTATATTAGATCCACTATGGACTGGACTCTCACTATTATGTTAGATCCACTATGGACTGGACTATCACTATTATGTTAGATACACTATGGACTGGACTATCACTATTATGTTAGATCCAGTATGGACTGGACTATCACTATTATGTTAGATCCACTATGGACTGGACTATCACTTTTATGTTGGATCCACTATGGACTGGACTATCACTATTATATTAGATCCACTATGGACTGGACTATCACTATTATGTTAGATCCACTATGGACTGGACTCTCACTATTATGTTAGATCCACTATGGACTGGACTCTCACACTATTATGTTAGATCCACTATGGACCGGACTCTCACTATTATGTTAGATCCACTATGGACTGGACTTTCACACTATTATGTTAGATCCACTATGGACTGGACTCTCTCACTATTATGTTAGATCCACTATGGACTGGACTCTCACTATTATGTTAGATCCACTATGGACTGGACTCTCTCTATTATGTTAGATCCACTATGGACTGGACTCTCTCTATTATGTTAGATCCACTATGGACTGGACTCTCACTATTATGTTGGATCCACTATGGACTGGACTCTCACACTATTATGTTAGGTCCACTTCGGACTGGACTCTCACACTATTGTTGGATCCACTATGGACTGGACTATCACTATTATGTTAGATCCACTATGGACTGGACTATCACTATTATGTTAGATCCACTATGGACTGGACTATCACTATTATGTTAGATCCACTATGGACTGGACTATCACTATTATGATAGATCCACTATGGACTGGACTATCACTATTATGTTAGATCCACTATGGACTGGACTCCCACTATTATGTTAGAGCCACTATGGACTGGACTCTCACACTATTATGTTAGATCCACTATGGACTGGACTCTCACTATTATGTTAGATCCACTATGGACTGGACTCTCTCACTATTATGTTAGATCCACTATGGACTGGACTCTCACTATTATGTTAGATCCACTATGGACTGGACTCTCACTATTATGTTAGATCCACTATGGACTGGACTCTCTCTATTATGTTAGATCCACTATGGACTGGACTCTCTCTATTATGCTAGATCCACTATGGACTGGACTCTCACACTATTATGTTAGATCCACTATGGACTGGACTCTCACTATTATGTTAGATCCACTATGAACTGGACTCTCTCACTACTATGTTAGATCATTTATGGACTGGACTCTCACTATTATGTTGGATCCACTATGGACTGGACTCTCACACTATTATGTTAGATCCACTTCGGACTGGACTCTCACTATTATGTTGGATCCACTATGGACTGGACTCTCTCTATTATGTTAGATCCACTATGGACTGGACTCTCTCTATTATGTTGGATCCACTATGGACTGGACTCTCACTATTATGTTGGATCCACTATGGACTGGACTCTCACACTATTATGTTAGATCCACTTCGGACTGGACTCTCACTATTATGTTGGATCCACTATGGACTGGACTCTCACACTATTGTTAGATCCACTATGGACTGGACTCTCACTATTATGTTAGATCCACTATGGACTGGACTCTCACTATTATGTTGGATCCACTATGGACTGGACTCTCACTATTATGTTAGATCCACTATGGACTGGACTCTCACACTAAAATGTTAGATCCACTTCGGACTGGACTCTCACACTATTGTTAGATCCACTATGGACTGGACTCTCACTATTATGTTAGATCCACTATGGACTGGACTCTCACTATTATGTTAGATCCACTATGGACTGGACTCTCACTATTATGTTAGATCCACTATGGACTGGACTCTCACTATTATATTAGATCCATTATGTCACCCACAACTGCGGTCCTCTCCAAGGTTTCTCATAGTCATTCACATTGACATCCCACTGGGTTGTGAGTTTTTCTTTGCCCCTATGTGGGCTCTGAACCGAGGATGTCGTTGTGGCTTGTGCAACCCTTTGAGACACTTGTGATTCAGGGCTGTCTAAATAAACATTCAGTCAATCCTTTACCACTTTTGAGGTGTGTTTGGGGGTCATTGTCCTGTTTGATCACCCAACTGTGCCCAAGTCCCAGACTCCGGGCTGATGGTCCTTGCTGGTCCTAAACAATTTGGAGCTAATTCTCCTTTTTCATCGTCCCATTTAAAGCAGCAGTTCCATTGGCAGCAAAACAGGCCCAGAGCATAATACTGACACCACCATGCTTGACGGTATGCATGGTGTCCCTGGGATTAAAGGCCAAAATGGCCTTCCCAAAGTCCTGACTTAAAGGTGTGGACAATGCTGAAGAAACAAGTCCATGTCAGAAAAGCAGCACATTTAGCCAAACTGCACCCATTTTGTCAAGAGGAGTGGTCAACAATTCAAGCAGAAGCTCGCATCTTTAGGAGTGGAACCAGGCGGGGTGCGCGGGTCCAACTCCTGGAGCCGCCATGACAGAACACCGGGAGGCGGCGTTACATTTCAACTTGTTCAAATAAATCCTCCGGAGAGAAAATATGCGGAAAACAGCCGGAGTTTGATAAAAGCCAGATGGGGTGGCCGACATTCCTCATCTCGGGTTCCTGGCCGTGTCAAAGACTCGGACTCTGTTGGCATCACGGTGTTAGACTAATCCAATTAACGTGGCACCACCAGACCACACCCCTTGTGGTCCTACCGGCCTGTCAATCACAACAACAGTTAACTTAAAAACTAAACAAACTATTAAATGTTAAAAACAAACTATTAAATGTTAAAAACAAACTATAACATTTTAAAAACATAAGAGCTATAAAATGCTAAAGATATAAAAACTATAAAATGTCAAAAAGAAAAAAAATATAAATGTTAAAAACATGAAATATAACATGGTAAAAACATAAAAACTTTAAAATGTTGAAAAAAAACAACGATCAAATGTTAAAAACATCAAAACTGTAAAATGTTAAAAACATCAAAACTATAAAATTTTGAAAACGTAAACAAAACTAGAAAATGTTACAAATTTTAAATGTTAAAAACAAACTAAAAAATGTTAAAAACAAACTATAAAATGTTACAAAATAAAAACTATAAAATGTTATAAACGTAAAAACTGTAAAATGTTAACATGAAAACTATCAAATGTTAAAAACATGAAAACAGTAAAATGTTAATAACATAAAAACTATCAAATGTCAAAAACATTAAAACTGTAAAATGTGAAAAACATGAAAACAAAATGTTCACATAAAAACTACAAAAATGTTTACATAAAAATTATAAAATGTTAAAAACAAACTATAAAATGTTAAACACAAACTATAAAATGTTAAAAACATGAAATATAACATGGTAAAAACATGAAAACTTTAAAATGCTAAAAAAAACCATCAAATGTTAAAAACATCTAAAGTGTAAGATATTAAAAACATCAAAACTATAACATTTTGAAAACATAAAGAAACTATAAAATGTTAAAAATTTAAAATGTTCAAAACAAACTAAAAAATTTTAAAAACAAACTATAAAATGTTACATTATAAAAACTATAAAATGTTAAAAACATAAAAACTGTAAAATGTTAACATGAAAACTATCAAATGTTAAAAACATGAAAACAGTAAAATGTTAATGACATAAAAACTATCAAATGTCAAAAACATAAAAACTGTCAAATGTGAAAAACATGAAAACAAAATGTTAACATAAAAAACTACAAAAATGTTAACATAAAGATTATAAAATGTTAAAAACAAACTATAAAATGTTACAAAATAAAAACTATAAAATGTTCAAAACATAAACACTGTAAAATGTTAACATGAAAACTATCAAAAGTTACAAACATGAAAACAGTAAAATGTTAATAACATAAAAACTATCAAATGTCAAAAACATAAAAACTGTAAAATGTGAAAAACATGAAAACAAAATGTTAACATACAAACTACAAAAATGTCAACATAAAAACTATACAATGTTAAAAACAAACTATAAAATGCTAAACACAAACTATGAAATGTTCAAAACATAAACTATAAAATGTTAAAAACATAAACCATAACATGGTAAAAATATCAAACTTTAAAATAAAAAAAAAATAAAAACATCAAATGTTGAAATCATCAAAAATATAATACGTTGAAAACATCAAAACTATAAAATGTTGAAAACATAAAAACTATAAACTGTTAAAAACTATAAAATGTAAAAAACAAACTAAAAAATGTTAAAAACAAACTATAAAATGTTAAAAACATAAAAACTGTAAAATGTTAACATGAAAACTATCAAATGTTAAAAACATGAAAACAGTAAAATGTTAATAACATAAAAACTATCAAATGTCAAAAACATAAAAACTGTAAAATGTGAAAAACATGAAAACAAAATGTTAACATAAAAACTACAAAAATGTTAACATAAATTATAAAATGGTAAAAACAAACCATAAAATGTTAAACACAAACTATAAAATGTTAAAAACATAAACTATAAAATGTTAAAAACATAAACTATAACATGGTAAAAATATAAAACTTTAAAATAAAAAAAATAAAAACATCAAAAGTTGAAAACATCAAAAATATAAGATGTTGAAAACATCAAAACTATAAAATGTTGAAAACATAAAAACTATGAACTGTTAAAAACTTTAAAATGTAAAAAAACAAAATAAAATTTTTTAAAAACAAACTATGAAATGTTAAAAACATAACAACTTTCAAATGTTTACATGAAAACTATCAAATGTTAAAAACATGAAAACAATAAAATGTTAATATACATACTATCAAATGTCAAAAACATAAACTTTATCAATTGTGAAAAACATGAAAACATGTTAACATAAAAACTATAAAATGTTAAGAACAAACTATAAAATAAAAAAACTAAAATGTTCATAACATAAAAAATATAAAATGTTAAAAACAAACTATAAAATGTTAAAAACATCACAACTATAAAATGATGAAGATATAAAAACTACAAAATGTTCAAAACAAACTATAAAATGTTACAAAAATAAAAACTATCAAATGTTATAAACAAACTATAAATTGTTAAAAACATAAAAACTATCAAATGTTAAAAACATAAAAACTATCAAATGTTAAAAACATGAAAACAATCAAATATTAACATAAAAACTATCAAATGTCAAAAATATAACATTTATAAAATGTGAAAAACATGAAAACAAAATGTTAACATAAAAACTATAAAATGTTAACATAAAAACTATAAAATTAAAAAACTATAAAATGTTAAAAACATAAAAACTATAACATGTGAAAAACTTGAAAACAAAATGTTGATTACATCCATAAAAACTATAACATTTTAATAACCTTAAAAACTATAAAATGTTAAACATAGACTATAAAATGTTAACATATCAACTATAAAATGCTGAAAATATAAAAACTACCAAATGTTAAAAACAAACTATTAAATGTTACAAAAATCAAAACAATCAAATGTTATAAACAAACTATGAAATGTTAAAAAGATAAAAACTATAAAATATTAAAAACATGAAAACAAAAACATTTAACATAACTATCAAATGTCAAAAACATAACATTTATAAAATGTGAAAAACATGAAAACAAAATTTTAATATAAAAACTATAAAATGTTAAAAATAAACTATAAAATTAATTAAACTATAAAATTTTCAAAACATCAAAATTATAAAATGTTAAAAACATAAACTTTAAAATGTTAAAAACATAAAAACTATAAAATGCTAAAGATATAAAAACTACAAGATGTTACAAAAAATTATAGAATTTTACAAAAATAAAAACTATCAAATGTTAAAAACATAAACTTTAAAATGTTAAAAACATAAAAACTATAAAATGCTAAAGATATAAAAACTACAAAATGTTAAAAAAAATTATAGAATGTTACAAAAATAAAAACTATGAAATGTTAAAAACAAACTATAAAATGTTAAAAAGATAAAAACTGTAAAATGTTAACATGAAAACGATCAAATGTTATAAATATGAAAACAATAAAATATTAACAAAAATTATTGAATGTCAAAAACATAAAAGCTATAAAATGTGAAAAACATTAAAACAAAATGTTAATGACATCAAAACTATAAAAATGTTAATAACATAAAAACTATAAAATGTTAAAAACAAACTATTAAATGTTAAAAACAAAAACTATAAAATGTTAAAAAAACTATCAAATGTTAAACATAAAAACCATAAAATGCTAAGGAAATAAAAACTATAAAATGTTAAAAAAAATCAAATTTAAAATGTTAAAAACGATCTACAAAATGGTAAAACAGAAAAACTATCAAATGTAAAAAAAAATAAAGACTATCAAATGTTAAAAGCATAAAAACTGTAAAATGTTAAAAACATTAAAACTATCAAATGTTAAAAACATAAATTCCAAAATGTTAAAAAATGTTTTAGTTCTGGTCCTGCGCTCCTATCTGGTTGTTGATTGTCATGTGAAGTACGGAATTACTTTGTGGACGCCGTCCGCTCCACACGCTGTAAGTCTTTGCTGTCGTCCAGCATTCTGTTTGTTTACTTTGCAGCCAGTTCAGTTTTGCACATTTTTCCCTCAGCTTCAATGCCGTTTCTTGGCGGCACTCGACTTTTGTTTATTTTTGGTTTGAACATTAGATACCTTTTCACCTGCAAACCATCGTCGTCGTTCCCGACATCGACAATGCAATTAGCCACCTACTGACATGGAAGAGTATTACACGGTTACTCTGCCAAGCTCGAGACAGCACAACCTGTGAAATATCAAAATATTGTGCAGGTTTTGAAAGTGAAAACTACAAAAATGCCCCCGACATCCTGTGATTTATCAGTCCGTGTTGGTCAGTGGAAAAATATTTTACACCCTTTGGTTCACGCGGGCGAGTGATCCCAACGTGTTTTCTTTCCTCAGGTGGACTACAAAGCTGACGAATGGCTGATGAAGAACATGGACCCCTTGAACGACAACGTGGCCACGCTGCTGCACCAGTCCACCGACAAGTTTGTGGCCGAACTCTGGAAAGACGGTGAGATGCCTGAGCGACGTCTGTTAGACTCGTTCGGGGGGGAAGGAAGAATGTGAAAGACCATGAAAGAGGAAATGGATCAGATTTACAGGACAGTGGTAGAAAAATACGGGGAAGAAAAGTGGTCACAATAGCCAAAAATTCCACTTGAGTAATTATTTTAGACTGATTTGACTCAGGTGTCAGTAAAAAGATGCCATTCAAAAAAATACTTGAGTTAGTATTCAGTGAAAGAACTACTAAAGTTGTGAGTAGCTTCTTATTTATTTAGTAACTACAATTTGTTAGTAGGGGGGAATTCCTGGTAATCAGGGAATTTTTAGAGCGGAGAAACATGCTGGCTTGAATGTCCAGGGTGAGTGGAGTGTGTGGATGTTGGAACTGTTGGAATCCGGTGAGAAATGTGGGATGTGGAGAGGTCTGTGAATTGCCCATTCATTATCAATAGAGGGGAATTCCTGGTAAATCCGGGTAATCAGGGAATTTTTAGAGCCGAGAAACATGCTGGCTTGAATGCCCAGGGTGAGTGGAGTGTGTGGATGTTGGAACTGTTGGAATCCGGTGAGAAATGTGGGATATGGAGAGGTATTGCCCATTCACTATCAAAAGGGGGAATTCCTGGTAATTTCGGGTAATCAGGGAATTTTCAGAACCGAGAAACATCCTGGCTTGAATGTCCAGGGTGAGTGGAGTGTGTGGATGTTGGAACTGTTGGAATCCGGTGAAAAATGTGGCATATGGAGAGATATTGCCCATTCATTATCAAAAATGGGGGAATTCCTGGTAATTCCAGGTAATCAGGGAATTTTCAGAACTGAGAGACATACTGGCTTGAATGTCCAGGGTGAGTGGAATGTGTGGATGTTGGAACTGTTGGAATCTGGTGAGAAATGTGGCATATGTAGAGAGGTCTGTGAATTGCCCATTCATTATCAATGGGGGGGGGGGTTCCTGGTAATTCCGGGTAATCGGGGAATGATTTGAACTGAGAGACATACTGGTTTGAATGTTCAGGGTGAGTGGAGTGTGTGGATGTTGGAACTGTTGGAATCCGGTGAGAAATGTGGGATGTGAAGAGGTATCGCCCATTGATTATCAATAGGGGGGAAATCCTGGTAATTCCGGGTAATAAAGGAATTTTCAGAACTGAGAGACATACTGGCTTGAATGTCCAGGATGAGTGGAATGTGTGGATGTTGGAACTGTTGGAATCTGGTGAGAAATGTGGCATATGTAGAGAGGTCTGTGAATTGCCCATTCATTATCAATTGGGGGGAAATCCTGGTAATTCCGGGTAATCAGGGAATTTTCAGAACCGAGAGACATACTGGCTTGAATGTCCAGGGTGAGTGGAGTGTGGGGATGTTGGAACTGTTGGAATCTGGTGAGAAATGTGGGATATGGAGAGGTATTGCCCATTCATTATCGATAGGGGTAATTCCTGGTAATTCAGAGCAATCAGGAAATTTTCTGAACTGAGAAACATGTCGGCTTGAATATCCAAGGTGAGTAAAGTGTGTGGATGTTGGAATCCAGTGAGAAATGTGGGATATGGAGAGGTCTGTGAATTGCCCATTCGTTATCGATAGGGGTAATTCCTGGTAATTCAGAGCAATCAGGAAATTTTCTGAACCAAAAAACATGCTGACTTGAATGTCCAGGGTGAGTGGAGTGTGTGGATGTTAGAACTGTTGGAATCCGGTGAGAAATGTGACATATGGAGTGGTCTGTGAATTGCCCATTCGTTATCAATATGGGGAATTCCTGGTAATTCCGGGTAATCAGGGAATTTTTAGAGCCGAGAAACATGCTGGCTTGAATGCCCAGGATGAGTGGAGTGTGTGGATGTTGGAACTGTTGGAATCCGATGAGAAATGTGGGATATGGAGAGGTATTGCCATTCACTATCAAAAGGGGGAATTCCTGGTAATTTCGGGTAATCAGGGAATTTTCAGAACCGAGAAACATCCTGGCTTGAATGTCCAGGATGAGGGGAGTGTGTGGATGTTGGAACTGTTGGAATCCGGTGAAAAATGTGGCATATGGAAAGGTATTGCCCATTCATTATCAATTGGGGGGAAATCCTGGTAATTCCGGGTAATCAGGGAATTTTCTTAACCGAGAGACATGCTGGCTTGAATATCCAGGGTGAGTGGAGTGTGTGGATGTTGGAACTGTTGGAATCCGGTGAGAAATGTGGCATATGGAAAGGTATTGCCCATTCATTATCAATTGGGGGGAAATCCTGGTAATTCCGGGTAATCAGGGAATTTTCAGAACCGAGAGACATACTGGCTTGAATGTCCAGGGTGAGTGGAGTGTGTGGATGTTGGAACTGTTGGAATCTGGTGAGAAATGTGGGATATGGAGAGGTATTGCCCATTCATTATCGATAGGGGTAATTCCTGGTAATTCAGAGCAATCAGGAAATTTTCTGAACTGAGAAACATGTCGGCTTGAATATCCAAGGTGAGTAAAGTGTGTGGATGTTGGAATCCAGTGAGAAATGTGGGATATGGAGAGGTCTGTGAATTGCCCATTCGTTATCGATAGGGGTAATTCCTGGTAATTCAGAGCAATCAGGAAATTTTCTGAACCAAAAAACATGCTGACTATAATGTCCAGGGTGAGTGGAGTGTGTGGATGTTAGAACTGTTGGAATCCGGTGAGAAAGGTGACATATGGAGAGGTCTGTGAATTGCCCATTCGTTATCAATATGGGTAATTCCTGGTAATTCCTGGTAAACAGGGAATTTTTAGAACCGAGGAACATGCTGGCCTAAATATCCAGGGTGAGTGGAGTGTGTGGATGTTAGAACTGTTGGAATCCGGTGAGAAAGGTGGGATATGGAGAGGTCTGTGTATTGCCCATTCATCATCAATAGGGGGAATTCCGTTTTTTTCCGGGTAATCAGGGAATTTTCAGAACCGAGAAACATGCTGGCTTGAATGTCCAGGGTAAATAGACACGTGTGGATGTTGGAACTGTTGGAATCCGGTGAGAAATGTGGCATATGGAGAGGTATTGCCCATTTATTATCGTTTGGGGTGATTCCTGGTGATTCCTGGTAATCAGGGAATTTTCACAACCGAGAAACATGCTGGCCTAAATATCCAGGGTGAGTGGAGTGTGTGGATGTTGGAACTGTTGGAATCCGGTGAGAAATGTGGGATATGGAGAGGTCTGTGTATTGCCCATTCATTATCAATGGGGACAACGTTCCGGGAAAACCGGGAATTTTTGGGGAAATAGAAAACATGTTTTGCGTTCGATAAATGGGAAGAGTGGTGTGGGTGGATGGGTAAAAAATTGGACTTGGGTGTAAAAATGGCGCAACATTTTGAGAATTTAGGGCGTTCTGAAAATATGAATACGTTTGAATTGGAATTTCCTGGAAATTTGGGAATTTCTGGAAAACCGTGAATTTTTAAAAATACTGATAGTTGTTTTGGAGTTTTAGAAATCAGTTGAAAAATGTTGACGTAATAACAGTTTGAATTGAGAATAGATATTTTTGAATTTCTGGAAAACCGGGAATTTTGTAGAAAACAAAGAGCATTTGTTCTCCCAACTTTTGAAGGTGTAATGGTAAAAAACAGTTGAAAAATGTGGACTGTGAAGACTTTCCAGGAAGAGGTGAAAATACTGTTTTGGAAAGCTGGGGACTCTGGGAATTCCTGGAATTTGTTTTAAACTTTGAAAATGTTAGTTTGATTGTCCAGGGTCCCTGGAGTGTGGATGTTGGAACGCATCAAATCGGATGAAAAATGTGGGATGTGCAGTAGATTGTACAATGCTCATTTATTGTCAAGGGGGAGAAAATTCCTGGAAAACTGGGAATTAAAAAACATGTTTTGGATCGATGGATATTGAAAGAGTAGTGTGGGTGGATGGTTGAAAGGTCGGAATCAGGTTTAAACTATAAAATGTTAAAAACAAACTGTAAAATGTTAACATAAAAACTATAGAATGTTTACTATAAAATGTAAAAATCTTCAAAACCATTAAATGTTAAAAACATAAACTATAAAATGTTAAAATCATCAAAACTATAAAATAAAATAAAAAATCATCAAAACTATAAAATGTTCAACATAAAACTATCAAATGTTTACATGAAAACTATAAAATGTTAAAATCATCAAAACTATGAAATGTTAAAATCATCAAAACTATAAAATTTAAAAATATCATCAAAACTATAAAATGTTCAACAAAAAACTATCAAATGTTTACATGAAAACTATAAAATGTTAAAATCATCAAAACTATGAAATGTTAAAATCATCAAAACTATAAGATTTAAAAATATCAAAACTATAAAATGTTCAACAAAAAACTATCAAATGTTTACATGAAAACTAAAATGTTAAAATCATCAAAAGTATGAAATGTTGAAATCATCAAAAATATAAAATGTTAAAAACATAAAAACTGTAAAATGTTAAAAACATAAAAAACATAAAATGTTAACTATAAAATGTTAAAATCATCAAAACCATCAAATGTTAAAAATCATCAAAACTATCAAATGTTAAAAACAATCTTTAAAATGTTCAAAACATAACATCTATATAATGATAAAAATTATTAAAACCTTAAAATCATCAAAACTATAAAATGTTAAAATCATCAAAACTATCAAATGTTAAAAACAATCTTAAAAATGTTAAAAACATAACATCTATAAAATGATAAAAATGATAAAACCTTGAAATCATCAAAACTATAAAATGTTAAAATCATCAAAACTATAAAATGTCAAAATCATTAAAACTATAAATGTTAAAAACATCTATAAAATGATAAAAATGATAAAACCTTGAAATCATCAAAACTATAAAATGTTAAAATCATCAAAACTATAAAATGTTAAAAATCATCAAAACTATCAAATGTTAAAAACAATCTTTAAAATGTTCAAAACATAACATCTATATAATGATAAAAATTATTAAAACCTTAAAATCATCAAAACTATAAAATGTTAAAATCATCAAAACTATCAAATGTTAAAAACAATCTTTAAAATGTTCAAAACATAACATCTATATAATGATAAAATTGATAAAACCTTAAAATCATCAAAACTATAAAATGTTAAAATCATCAAAACTATCAAATGTTAAAAACAATCTTAAAAATGTTAAAAACATAACATCTATAAAATGATAAAACCTTGAAATCATCAAAACTATAAAATGTTAAAATCATCAAAACTATAAAATGTCAAAATCATTAAAACTGTAAATGTTAAAAACATAACATCTATAAAATGATTAAAATGATAAAACCTTGAAATCATCAAAACTATAAAATGTTAAAATCATCAAAACTGTAAAATGTCAAAATCATGTTAAAAACAAACTGTAAAATGTTAAAAACATAAAAACTATAAAATGTAGGAACATAATCTATATAATGTTAAAAACTATGAAATGTTAAGAAAAACTATAAAGTGTTAAAAACAATCTATAAAATGTTAAAAACAAACTATAAAATATTAAAAACATAAAAAATATAAAATGTTAGAACAATCTATATAATGTAATAATGTAAAAAAACTATAAAATGTTAAAAACTTAAAATATATAAGATTGTAAAGAAATAAAAACTATCAAATGTTGAAAACAAATACTGTAAAATGTTAAAAAAAATGAAAACTATCAAATGTTAAAAACATACATTACAAAATGTTAAAAACATGTAACTATAAAATGTAAAAAATTAAAAACTATAAAATGTTACAAACATGAAAACAATAAAATGTTAACATAAAAACTATAAAATGTTAAAAACAAAGTATAAAAAACCTTAAATGTTAAAAACATAAAAACTGTAAAATGCTAAAGATATAAAAACTATAAAATGTTAAAAACATAAAAAATATAAAATGCTAAAGATATAAAAACTATAACATGTTTCAAATATAAAAACTATAAAATGCTAAAGGTATAAAAAATAAACAATAAAATGTTACAAACAAACTATAAAATGTTAAAAACAAAAATAGAATACAATTTTAAAACGTAATCTATAAAATGTTGAAAGCAAACCATAAAATGTTAAAAATATAAAAACTGTTAAATGTCAAAAACAGGAAAACTATCAAATGTTAAAAACATAAACTATCCATCCAACCATTTTCTACCGCTTATTCCTATATAATGTTAAAAAAATAATAACTATCAAATGTTAACATAAAAACTATAAAATGTTAAAAACATGAAAATAATACAATGTTAGTAACATGAAAACAATAAAATGTTAACATAAAAACTATAAAATGTTAAACAAATAATCAATAAAATATTAAAAACAAAAATATAGTAAATTTTAAAAACATAATCTATAAAATGTTAAAAACAAACTATGATATGTTAAAAATATAAAAACTGTTATATGTTAAAAACATACATTACTAAATGTTAAAAACAAACTATAAAATGTTTAAAAAATAAAAACTATCAAATGTTAACATAAAAACTATAAAATGTTAAAAACAAAGTATAAAATATTAAAAGCAAAGTATAAAATATCAAAAACATGAAAACTATAAAATGTTCAAAACATAAAAACTATAAAATGCTAAAGTTATAAAGGAATATAAAATGTTAAAAACATTAACTATAAAATGCTAAAGATATAAAAACTATAAAATGTTAGAAACGTAAAAACTATAAAATGCGAAAGATATAAAAACTATAAAATTTCTAAAACATAAAAACTATAAATGTTACCCCCAAGAAAGCACAAGCGTAGCACAAACGAATGGGAGAAGTTTGGGGAGATTTTGACAAGGTGGGGGGTGGTTATTAATAAAATGTTAATAACACAAAAACTATTTGAAAAAAAAAAAATGTTAAAACCAATCTATAAAATGTTAAAAACAAAAATTAAATAAAATGTTAAAACATAATCTATAAAATGTTAAAAGCAAACCATAAAATGTTAAAAATATAAAAACTGTTAAATGTTAAAAACAGGAAAACTATCAAATGTTAAAAACATACATTACTAAATGTTAAAAACATAAACTATAAAATGTTTAAAAAATAAAAACTATCAAATGTTAACATAAAAACTATAAAATGTTAAAAACTAAGTATAAAATATTAAAAACAAAGTATAAAATATCAAAAACATGAAAACTATAAAATTTTAAAAACATAAAAACTATAAAATGCTAAAGATAAACTATAAAATGTTAAACAAATAATCAATAAAATGTTAAAAACAAAAATATAGTAAATATTAAAAACAATCTATAAAATGTTAAAAACAAACTATGATACGTTAAAAATATAAAAACTGTTATATGTTAAAAACATACATTACTAAATGTTAAAAACATAAACTATAAAATGTTTAAAAAATAAAAACTGTCAAATGTTAACATAAAAACTATAAAATGTTAAAAACTAAGTACAAAATATTAAAAACAAAGTATAAAATATCAAAAACATGAAAACTATAAAATGTTAAAAACATAAAAACTATAAAATGCTAAAGTTATAAAGAAATATAAAATGTTAAAAACATAAAAACTATAAAATGCTAAAGATATAAAAACTACAAAATGCTAAAAACATAAAAACTATAATTGTTCCCCAAAAAAGCATAATTGTAGCACAAATCAATGAGACAAGTTTGGGCAGATTTTGACGTCACTAACCCTAAAACATATTTCAGAACAACCTAAAAACTGTAACGGCGCCAACGAAAATGTTCCAGCACACGTTGAGAAAAAAAGGGGTCAACTTCACACAAGTGTGTTACGACAGCTGATGGGTTTTCATCACCATGGCAACAGCTCACATGAATTCTTGGCCGCGACAATATCATGTACGGTCCAAAAATGTAACACTCGTGTTCATTAGTGGACAGAATCGTGGGCCTGGACCAAGTGGCCGGCATGGCGGAGACGGCGTTCGGCGCGGCCTACAAGACCAAGAAGGGCATGTTCCGCACGGTGGGCCAGCTGTACAAGGAGCAGCTGTCCAAACTCATGGCCACCCTCAGGAACACCAACCCCAACTTCGTGCGCTGCATCATCCCCAACCACGACAAACGGGTAAGTGGAACAACTGCCGCTCGATACTTTTGCGGTGGCCTGGAAGCGCCTCAGACTGACAAACATTTTTTGGTGTGCAAATAATCATTGACTTTAGAATTTGATGCCAGCAACACGTGACAAAGAAGTTGGGAAAGGTGGCAATAAATACTGATAAAGTTGAGGAATGCTCATCAAGCACTTATTTAGAACAGGTGTGCAGGCTAATTGGGAACAGGTGGGTGGCATGATTGGGTATAAAAACATCTTCCCCAAAAACTGCTCAGTCTTTCACAAGAAAGGATGGGGCGAGGTACACCCCTTTGTCCACAACTGCGTGAGCAAATAGTCAAACAGTTTAAGAACAACGTTTCTCAAAGTGCAATTGCGAGAAATTTAGGGATTTCAACATCTACGCTCCATAATATCATCAAAAGGTTCAGAGAATCTGGAGAAATCACTCCACGTAAGCGGCATAGCCAGAAAACCAACATTGAATGACCGTGACCTTCTATCCATCACACTGTATCAAGAACCGACATCAATTTCTAAAGGATATCACCACATGGGCTCAGGAACACTTCAGAAAACCACTGTCACTAAAAACAGTTGGTCGCTACATCTGTAAGTGCAAGTTAAAGCTCTACTATGCAAAGCGAAAGCCATTTATCAACAACATCCAGAAACGCCGCCAGCTTCGCTGGGCCTAAGCTCATCTAAGATGGACTGATGTAAAGTTAAAAAGTGTTCTGTGGTCTGACGAGTCCACATATCTATTTTGGGGGGGAAACTGCGGACGTTGTGTCTTCCGGAACAACGAGGAAAATAACCATCCGGATTGTTATAGGTGCAAAGATGAAAAGCCAGCATGTGTGATGGTATGGGGGTGTATTAGTGGCCAAGGCATGGGTAACTTACACATCTGTGAAGGCACCATTAATGCTGAAAGGTACATAAAGCTTTTGGAGCAACATATGCTGCCGTCCAAGCAACGTTATCATGGACGCCCCTGCTTATTTTAGCAAGCTACGTGTTACAACAGTGTGGCTTCGTAGTAAAAGCGTGCGGGTACTTTCCTGGCCCGCCTGCAGTCCAGACCTGTCTCCCATGGAAAATGTGTGGCGCATTATGAAGCGTAAAATAGGACAGCGGAGACCCCGGACTGTTGAACGACTGAAGCTCTACATAAAACAAGAATGGGAAAGAATTCCACTTCAAAGCTTCAACAATTAGTTTCCTCAGTTCCCAAACTAAGGGATATCACCACATGAGCTCAGGAATACTTCAAAAAAACACTGTCACTAAATACAGTTGGTCGCTACATCTGTAAGTGCAAGTTAAAGCTCTACTATGCAAAGCAAAAGCCATTTATCAACAACATCCAGAAACGCCGCCGGCTTCTCTGGGCCCGAGATCATATAAGATGGACTGATGCAAAGTGGAAAAGCATTCAGTGGTCTGACGAGTCTTCATTTCAAATTGTTTTTGTGGGAAGTGAATTATATTTATATAGCGCTTTTTCTCTAGTGACTCAAAGCGCTTTACATAGTGAAACCCAATATCCAATTTTTACATTTTAAACCAGTGTGGGTGTCACTGGGAGCAGGTGGGTAAAGTGTCTTGCCCAAGGACACAACGGCAGTGACTAGGATGGCGGAAGCGGGGATCGAACCTGCAACCCTCAAGTTGCTGGCACGGCCGCTCTACCAACCGAGCTATACCGGTTGGAAATATTCAACATCGTGTCATCCGGACCAAAGGGGAAGCGAACCATTTCAGATTGTTATCGACGCAAAGTTGAAAAGCCAGCATGTGTGATGGTATGGGGGTGCATTAGTGCCCAAGGCATGGGTAACTTACACATCTGTGAAGGCACCATTAATGCAGGTTTTGGAACAAATATGCTGCCATCCAAGCGTTGTCTTTTTCATGGACGCCCCTGCTTATTTCAGCAAGACAATGCCAAGCCACTTTTAGCACGCGTTACAACAGCTTTGTAAAAAAAAGAGTGCGGGTACTTTCCTGGCCCGCCTGCAGTCCAGACCTGTCTCCCATCGAAAATGTGTGGCGCACTATGAAGCGTAAAATACGACAGCGGAGACCCCGGACTGTTGAACGACTGAAGCTCTACATAAAACAAGAATGGGAAAGAATTCCACTTTCAAAGCTTCAGCAATTCGTTTCCTCAGTTCCTAAACGTTGAGTGTTGTTAAAAGAAAAGGTGATGTAACACAGTGGTGAACATGCCCTTTCCCAACTACTTTGGCACGTGTTGCAGCCATGAAATTCTAAGTTAATTATTTGCAAAAAAAAATAAAGTTAATGAGTTTGAACATCAAATATGTTGTCTTTGTAGCACATTCAACTGAATATGGGTTGAAAATAATTTGCAAATCATTGTATTCTGTTTATATTTACATCTAACACAATTTCCCAACTCATATGGAAACGGGGTTTGTAAAAATGTGTGTGTGTGTGTGTGTGTGTGTGTGTGTGTGTGTGTGTGTGTGTGTGTGTGTGTGTGTGTGTGTGTGTGTGTGTGTGTGTGTAATAATATATATATATATATACTGTATATACATATATATATATATATATATATAAAACGTATTACTTCCTTGTTTTGGATTGTCTCACGTCCTCCAGGCTGGCAAACTGGACCCCCACCTGGTTCTGGACCAGCTGAGATGTAACGGCGTCTTGGAAGGCATCAGAATCTGCAGGCAAGGCTTTCCCAACCGCATCGTCTTCCAGGAGTTCAGACAGAGGTAAGAGACTTCTAGCAGCATCTATACTGAAATATCTATACCACATCTTTAACCTCTGATATGGATACTCAAGTTAAAATATCGAAACTTTACTTCAGGAGTGTCCAAAGTAGAGATGGGTCGGTGGCGAGGGAGAGCCGGATCAGAGCAGAATCCTTAGGAATGAACGACGGGAGCTGGCTTTTTTTTTTTTAGTTGCTAAAACCTCACTTGGATGATATTTTTTCTTTTTTTTGTATTTTACACATTTTAAGTTATATTATGTAAAGCGATGCTTAGCCGATTAAGTTTCCCCCAAAATTTTATTTAAAATGTATTTCCGTATACAAACTACAAAAGCAGTGAAGTAGTCAGGTTGTGTAAAAGGTAAATAAAAAGAGAATACAACAAATCCTTTTCAACTTATATTCAATTGAATAGACTGCAAAGACAAGATATTTCATCTTCACACTGACAAACTTTGCTATTTTTTATTGCAAAAAAATCATAAACTTAGAATTTAATGGCAGCAACACACTGCAAAAAAGGCATTTTTACCAGTGTGTTACATGGCCTTTCCTTTGAACAACACTCAGTAAAGGTTTGGGAACTGAGGAGACACATTTTTGAAGTGGAATTCTTTCCCATTCTTGCTTGATGTACAGCTTAAGTTGTTCAACAGTCTCCCCTCTCATATTTTAGCCTCCACACATTTTCAATGTCTGGACTACAGGCAGGCCAGTTTAGTACCTGCACTCTTTTACTATGAAGCCACACTTTGGTTACACCTGGCTTGGCATTGTCTTGTTGAAATAAGCAGGGGCGTCCATGATAACGTTACCTGGATGTTGCTCCAAAAGCTGTATGTACCTTTCAGCATTAATGGTGCGTTCACAGATGTGTAAGTTACCCATGCCTTGGCCACTAATGCACCCCCATACCATCACACATGCTGGCTTTTACACTTTCACCCGAGAACAGTCCGAATGGTTATTTTCCTCTTTGATCCGGAGGACACACCGTTCTCACAACAATTTGAAATGTGGACTTGTCAGACCACAGAACACTTTTCCACTTTGCATAAATCCATGTTAGATGAGCTCGGGCCCGGCGAAACATTTCCGGGTGTTGTTGATAAATGGCTGTGGCTTTGCATAGTAGAGTTTTAACCTGCACTTACAGATGTAGCGACCAACTCTAGTTACTGGCAGTGGTTTTATGAAGTGTTCTCGAGCCCATGTGGTGATATCTTTTACACAGTGATGTCGATTTTTGATTCAGTAGATCCAAGGTGCGTAACATCATGGCTTACGTGCAGTGATTTCTCCACATTCTCTGAACCTTTTGAGGATATTACGGAGCGTAGATGGTGAAATCCCTAAATTCCTTGCAAAAGCTGCTTGAGAAATGTTCTTATTTGACAATTTGCTCAGGCATTTGTCGACAAAGTGGTGACCCTCGCCCCGTCCTGGTTTGTGAATGAGTGAGCATTTCATGGAAGCTGCTTATATAGCCAATCATGGCACATACCTGTTCCCAACTAGCCTGTTCACCTGAGGCATGTTCCAAACAAGAGCATTCCTCAACTTTCTCACTCTTTTTTGCCACTTGTGCCAGCTTTATTGAAACCTGTTGCAGGCATCACATTCCTAATGAGCTAATGTTTGCAAAAAATAACAAAGTGAAGATGAAATATCTGTCATGGTCCACGTCCTGGACCATGTCATATTCTGTTTTTGTTTCTGTTTTGTTATCATCCTGTGTTGTATTCGGCGTCTTTGGTTCCCGGTGGCACTTCCTGTTTGGTTTCTGTTGTCATGGTTACTCATTTAGTGTCACCTGTTTCGTGTTTGTCGTCACGCACCTGATTTGATTAATTATCTCCTTATTTAAGACCGCCCTTGTTTGTCATTCGTTCTCGGACTATAGTTTGCTACACGCAACTAATTTAGCCATTAGCTCTAGCGCTAAATTGAGCCTCTCCACCATGGACAACTCTGCGGGGTTCGTATTTGGCTGGATCATTCTGTCAGGGGTATTTGTTGTTGAACCACAAGATGCAGAGATGGAGGCAGGCTTTGGATCTGAAGACATGATTTAATATAAATAATAGAACAAGAACAAACAAAAAGCACGCACCTGGGCGGAGTAACAAACTAAGGGAGCTAGCACTGGAGGCTAGAAAACATAAAGGAACTTTAGCATGGAAGCTAGAGGATAACAAACAGAAAAACTGGAAATAGCTACTGGCTAACAAAAACAGCTTACCGCTACGACGACCAGGACAAAATGTAGCATGACAGGTAGTAGCTGTAACAAAAACGACCGGTAGCACGACAAGAGTGACATGTGGCAACGACAATACAAGTCCGAATGTGATCCAGCAACTGACACAAGACAAAGCAGGTACAAATAGGAGCGGGCTGATTGGCAACAGGTGTGGCCAGGTGCCAATCAGCCGCAGCTGAGGAGGAACACAACACTCAGGGAACAGGACAGGAAGCTGACAAATTAAGAGGAACTAAAAGACAGGAAATACTAAACACAGGAAACAGACAAATGCAAAACTAAAACATAAACTGTCAGGGGAAAGCCTGACAATATCTTGTCTTTGCAGTCTATTCAATTGAATATAAGTAGAAAATTATTTGTTGTATTCTCTTTTTAGTTATCATTTTATGTTATGTTATGTTTGGTTTATTAATAAAAACACATGAATGAATACATAAGTTATATTGTATGTTTTTTTTTTTTTACATTGGTTAGTCATTTCACACATTCGGTAAAAGAGACAAAAGACATAAGAGACAAAGGAGCCGGCTCTCCCTACTTTGCGGCGCTGTACAGTATGGGCCAGGGGCGCCACGGAATTAACGTCTTCTGGTGCGTAGGTACGAGATCCTGACTCCGAACGCCATCCCCAAGGGCTTCATGGACGGCAAGCAGGCCTGCGAGAGGATGGTGAGACACGGGAGACACCTTTACCTTCTTCCTGCCTTGTTCTCGTATGAAAGGATTCCCGCTTCCGGCAGATCCAAGCCCTGGAGCTGGACAACAACCTGTTCCGTATCGGCCAGAGTAAGATCTTCTTCAGGGCGGGAGTCCTGGCCCACTTGGAGGAGGAGCGGGACCTGAAGATCACCGACATCATCATTTACTTCCAGTCCGTTTGTCGCGGCTATTTGGCACGCAAGTAAGAACTGTTTGTGGCGAGGTCCCTCGTTTTTTTATTTCAATAGGAACTATTGTGATAAATACATGTAACTACATATAAAAATGTATTGAATTTATCAAGCTTTCGGCTGAGTGGAATACTTACAGTATGAACACTTTGTAGGGCACAACAAAAAAGCATAGAAAACAGAGCATAAACTGTACAGGACTGCCACGTCTTGGTCTTGCGAGTGTCAATGCAACTTAAAGTCGTACTTACAAATGACAATATGATGATAAAACCATGTGTAGTGAAGTGAATTATATTTATATAGCGCTTTTTCTCTAGTGACTCAAAGCGCTTTACATAGTGAAACCCAATATCTAAGTTACATTCAAACCAGTGTGGGTGGCACTGGGAGCAGGTGGGTGAAGTGTCTTGCCCAAGGACACAACGGCAGTGACTAGGATGGCAGGAGCGGGAATCGAACCTGCAACCCTCAAGTTGCTGGCAAGGCCGCTCTACCAACCGACCTAAACCGCCCCATGTGTAAAAACTCATAAACTCATTTGATTTTTGAATTTTGCAATTAAAAAATCAAACGATTTTATTATCCAAAACAATGAATATTTATCAACACTCAAAGGGGCAACCACCCCTAATCATAAGGTAAATTTTTCATTCATGTTTTTCCATTGTTCATTGTTGTGGTTAATATAAACAGGTGCCAAATAATTATAGTTGCATATTACTTACACATACAAAGTCTCCAAGGCAAGCAGAAGTGTATTAGAAAAGGACCCAGTAACAAACGTGTCCGCACTCACTGCATCATGAGCTTAACTTAATGATAAAATAAAATAAAAATGAATATGTGTCAAATAATTATAGTTGCATATTACTTAAACATTCAAAGTCTCCAAGGCAGAAGTGTATTAGAAAAGTATCCAGTAACAAACGTGTCCGCACTTACTGCATCATGGGCTTAACTTTATGACAAAATAAAATAATAATAATATATGTCAAATAATTATAATTGCATATTACTTACACATACATTCATCAGTACCGCGATACTATACTAGTACTGGTATACCGTACAACCCTAGTTGCAAAAAAAAAAGAGCTTTATTCATCAAAAACAATGAATGTTAATCAACAGTCAACAAGGCAACCACCCCTAATCATAAGGTACATTTTTCAGTCATGTTTTCCATTGTTCTTTGTTGTGGTTAATATAAATATGTGTCAAATAATTATACTTGCATATTACTTACATATACAAAGTCTCCAAGGCAGGCAGAAGTGTATCAGAAAAGTATCCAGTAACAAACGTGTCCGCACTTACTGCATCATGGGCTTAACTTAATGATTAAATAAAATAATAATAATATGTGTCAAATAATTATAGTTGCATATTACTTCCACATACATTCATCAGTACCGCGATACTATACTAGTACTGGTATACCGTACAACCCTAGTTGCAAAAAAAAAAGAGTTTTATTCATCAAAAACAATGAATGTTAATCAACAGTCAACAAGGCAACCACCCCTAATCATAAGGTACATTTTTCATTCATGTTTTCCATTGTTCTTTGTTGTGGTTAATATAAATATGTGTCAAATAATTATACTTGCATATTACTTACGTATACAAAGTCTCCAAGGCAGGCAGAAGTGTATTAGAAAAGTATCCAGTAACAAACGTGTCCGCACTTACTGCATCATGGGCTTAACTTAATAATAAAATAATAATATAATAATATGTGTCAAATAATTATAGTTGCATATTACTTACACATACATTCATCAGTACCGCGATACTATACTAGTACTGGTATACCGTACAACCCTAGTTGCAAAAAAAAAAAGAGTTTTATTCATCAAAAACAATGAATGTTAATCAACAGTCAACAAGGCAACCACCCCTAATCATAAGGTACATTTTTCATTCATGTTTTCCATTGTTCTTTGTTGTGGTTAATATAAATATGTGTCAAATAATTATACTTGCATATTACTTACATATACAAAGTCTCAAAGGCAGGGAGAAGTGTATTAGAAAAGTATCCAGTAACAAACGTGTCCGCACTCACTGCATCATGAGCTTAACTTAATGATAACTTAAAAAAATATAATATGTGTCAAATAATTATATTTGCATATTTCTTAAACATTCAAAGTCTCGAAGGCAGAAGTGTATTAGAAAGTATCCAGTAACAAACGTGTCCGCACTTACTCTCTCATGAGCTTAACTTAAAGATAAAATAAAATAAAAATATGTGTCAAATAATTATAGTTGCATATTACTTCCACATACATTCATCAGTACCGCGATACTATACTAGTACTGGTATACCGTACAACCCTAGTTGCAAAAACAAAAAACGAGCTTTAATTATCAAAAACAATTAATGTTTATCAACAGTCAACCACCCCTAATCATAAGGTAAATTTTTCATTCATGTTTTTCATTGTTCTTTGTTGTGGTTAATATAAATATGTGCCAAATAATTACAGTTGCATATTAAATACACATACAAAAAGTCTCCAAAGCAGGCAAAAGTGTATTAGAAAAGTATCCAGTAACAAACGTGTCCGCACTTACTGCATCATGTGCTTAACTTAATGATAAAATAAAATAAAAATATTTGTGAAATAATTATAGTTGCATATTACTTACACATACATTCATCAGTACCGCGATACTATACTAGTACTGGTATACCGTACAACCCTAGTTGCAAAAAAAAAAAGAGCTTTATTCATCAAAAACAATGAATGTTAATCAACAGTCAACAAGGCAACCACCCCTAATCATAAGGTACATTTTTCATTCATGTTTTCCATTGTTCTTTGTTGTGGTTAATATAAATATGTGTCAAATAATTATACTTGCATATTACTTACGTATACAAAGTCTCCAAAGCAGGCAGAAGTGTATTAGAAAAGTATCCAGTAACAAACGTGTCCGCACTTACTGTATCATGGGCTTAACTTTATGATAAAATAAAATAATAATAATATATGTCAAATAATTATAATTGCATATTACTTACACATACATTCATCAGTACCGCGATACTATACTAGTACTGGTATACCGTACAACCCTAGTTGCAAAAAAAAAAAGAGCTTTATTCATCAAAAACAATGAATGTTAATCAACAGTCAACAAGGCAACCACCCCTAATCATAAGGTACATTTTTCATTCATGTTTTCCATTGTTCTTTGTTGTGGTTAATATAAATATGTGTCAAATAATTATACTTGCATATTACTTACGTATACAAAGTCTCCAAGGCAGGCAGAAGTGTATTAGAAAAGTATCCTGTAACAAACGTGTCCGCACTTACTGCATCATGGGCTTAACTTAATGATAAAATAAAATAATAATAATATGTGTCAAATAAATATAGTTGCATATTACTTACACATACATTCATCAGTACCGCGATACTATACTAGTACTGGTATACCGTACAACCCTAGTTGCAAAAAAAAAAAAAGAGAGCTTTATTCATCAAAAACAATGAATGTTTATCAACAGTCAACAGGGCAACCACCCCTAATCATAAGGTACATTTTTCAGTCATGTTTTTCATTGTTCTTTGTTGTGGTTAATATAAATATGTGTCAAAAAATTATACTTGCATATTACTTACATATCCAAAGTCTCCAAAGCAGGCAGAAGTGTATTAGAAAAGTATCCAGTAACAAACGTGTCCGCACTTACTGCATCATGAGCTTAACTTAATGATAAATTAAAAAATATATGTGTCAAATAATTATTGTTGCATATTACTTAAACATTCAAAGTCTCGAAGGCAGAAATGTATTAGAAAGTATCCAGTAACAAACGTGTCCGCACATACTCTCTCATGAGCTTAACTTAATAATAAAATAAAATAAAAATATGTGTCAAATAATTATAGTTGCATATTACTTCCACATACATTCATCAGTACCGCGATACTATACTAGTACTGGAATACCGTACAACCCTAGTTGCAAAAACAAAAAACGAGCTTTAATTATCAAAAACAATTAATGTTTATCAACAGTCAACCACCCCTAATCATAAGGTAAATTTTTCATTCATGTTTTTCATTGTTCTTTGTTGTGGTTTATGTAAATATGTGCCAAATAATTACAGTTGCATATTAAATACACATACAAAGTCTCCAAAGCAGGCAAAAGTGTATTAGAAAAGTATCCAGTAACAAACGTGTCCGCACTTACTGCATCATGTGCTTAACTTAATAAAATAAAAATATGTGTGAAATAATTATAGTTGCATATTACTTACACATACATTCATCAGTAACGCGATACTATACTAGTACTGGTATACTGTACAACCCTAGTTGCAAAAAAAAAAGAGCTTTATTCATCAAAAACAACGAATGTTTATCAACAGTCAACAGGGCAACCACCCCTAATCATAAGGTACATTTTTCAGTCATGTTTTTCATTGTTCTTTGTTGTGGTTAATATAAATATGTGTCAAATAATTATACTTGCATATTACTTACATATATAAAGTCTCAAAGGCAGGCAGAAGTGTATTAGAAAAGTATCCAGTAACAAACGTGTCCGCACTCACTGCATCATGAGCTTAACTTAATGATAACTTAAAAAAATATAATATGTGTCAAATAATTATATTTGCATATTACTTAAACATTCAAAGTCTCGAAGGCAGAAGTGTATTAGAAAGTATCCAGTAACAAACGTGTCCGCACTTACTGCATCATGGGCTTAACTTTATGACAAAATAAAATAATAATAATATATGTCAAATAATTATAATTGCATATTACTTACACATACATTCATCAGTACCGCGATACTATACTAGTACTGGTATACCGTACAACCCTAGTTGCAAAAAAAAAAGAGCTTTATTCATCAAAAACAATGAATGTTAATCAACAGTCAACAAGGCAACCACCCCTAATCATAAGGTACATTTTTCATTCATGTTTTCCATTGTTCTTTGTTGTGGTTAATATAAATATGTGTCAAATAATTATACTTGCATATTACTTACATATACAAAGTCTCCAAAGCAGGCAGAAGTGTATTAGAAAAGTATCCAGTAACAAACGTGTCCGCACTTACTGCATCATGGGCTTAACTTAATAATAAAATAATAATATAATATGTGTCAAATAATTATAGTTGCATATTACTTACACATACATTCATCAGTACCGCGATACTATACTAGTACTGGTATACCGTACAACCCTAGTTGCAAAAAAAAAAAAAGAGAGCTTTATTCATCAAAAACAATGAATGTTAATCAACAGTCAACAGGGCAACCACCCCTAATCATAAGGTACATTTTTCATTCATGTTTTCCATTGTTCTTTGTTGTGGTTAATATAAATATGTGTCAAATAATTATACTTGCATATTACTTACATATACAAAGTCTCAAAGGCAGGGAGAAGTGTATTAGAAAAGTATCCAGTAACAAACGTGTCCGCACTCACTGCATCATGAGCTTAACTTAATGATAACTTAAAAAAATATAATATGTGTCAAATAATTATATTTGCATATTTCTTAAACATTCAAAGTCTCGAAGGCAGAAGTGTATTAGAAAGTATACAGTAACAAACATGTCCGCACTTACTCTCTCATGAGCTTAACTTAAAGATAAAATAAAATAAAAATATGTGTCAAATAATTATAGTTGCATATTACTTCCACATACATTCATCAGTACCGCGATACTATACTAGTACTGGTATACCGTACAACCCTAGTTGCAAAAACAAAAAACGAGCTTTAATTATCAAAAACAATTAATGTTTATCAACAGTCAACCACCCCTAATCATAAGGTAAATTTTTCATTCATGTTTTTCATTGTTCTTTGTTGTGGTTAATATAAATATGTGCCAAATAATTACAGTTGCATATTAAATACACATACAAAAAGTCTCCAAAGCAGGCAAAAGTGTATTAGAAAAGTATCCAGTAACAAACGTGTCCGCACTTACTGCATCATGTGCTTAACTTAATGATAAAATAAAATAAAAATATTTGTGAAATAATTATAGTTGCATATTACTTACACATACATTCATCAGTACCGCGATACTATACTAGTACTGGTATACCGTACAACCCTAGTTGCAAAAAAAAAAAGAGCTTTATTCATCAAAAACAATGAATGTTAATCAACAGTCAACAAGGCAACCACCCCTAATCATAAGGTACATTTTTCATTCATGTTTTCCATTGTTCTTTGTTGTGGTTAATATAAATATGTGTCAAATAATTATACTTGCATATTACTTACGTATACAAAGTCTCCAAAGCAGGCAGAAGTGTATTAGAAAAGTATCCAGTAACAAACGTGTCCGCACTTACTGTATCATGGGCTTAACTTTATGATAAAATAAAATAATAATAATATATGTCAAATAATTATAATTGCATATTACTTACACATACATTCATCAGTACCGCGATACTATACTAGTACTGGTATACCGTACAACCCTAGTTGCAAAAAAAAAAAGAGCTTTATTCATCAAAAACAATGAATGTTAATCAACAGTCAACAAGGCAACCACCCCTAATCATAAGGTACATTTTTCATTCATGTTTTCCATTGTTCTTTGTTGTGGTTAATATAAATATGTGTCAAATAATTATACTTGCATATTACTTACGTATACAAAGTCTCCAAGGCAGGCAGAAGTGTATTAGAAAAGTATCCTGTAACAAACGTGTCCGCACTTACTGCATCATGGGCTTAACTTAATGATAAAATAAAATAATAATAATATGTGTCAAATAAATATAGTTGCATATTACTTACACATACATTCATCAGTACCGCGATACTATACTAGTACTGGTATACCGTACAACCCTAGTTGCAAAAAAAAAAAAAGAGAGCTTTATTCATCAAAAACAATGAATGTTTATCAACAGTCAACAGGGCAACCACCCCTAATCATAAGGTACATTTTTCAGTCATGTTTTTCATTGTTCTTTGTTGTGGTTAATATAAATATGTGTCAAAAAATTATACTTGCATATTACTTACATATCCAAAGTCTCCAAAGCAGGCAGAAGTGTATTAGAAAAGTATCCAGTAACAAACGTGTCCGCACTTACTGCATCATGAGCTTAACTTAATGATAAATTAAAAAATATATGTGTCAAATAATTATTGTTGCATATTACTTAAACATTCAAAGTCTCGAAGGCAGAAATGTATTAGAAAGTATCCAGTAACAAACGTGTCCGCACATACTCTCTCATGAGCTTAACTTAATAATAAAATAAAATAAAAATATGTGTCAAATAATTATAGTTGCATATTACTTCCACATACATTCATCAGTACCGCGATACTATACTAGTACTGGAATACCGTACAACCCTAGTTGCAAAAACAAAAAACGAGCTTTAATTATCAAAAACAATTAATGTTTATCAACAGTCAACCACCCCTAATCATAAGGTAAATTTTTCATTCATGTTTTTCATTGTTCTTTGTTGTGGTTTATGTAAATATGTGCCAAATAATTACAGTTGCATATTAAATACACATACAAAGTCTCCAAAGCAGGCAAAAGTGTATTAGAAAAGTATCCAGTAACAAACGTGTCCGCACTTACTGCATCATGTGCTTAACTTAATAAAATAAAAATATGTGTGAAATAATTATAGTTGCATATTACTTACACATACATTCATCAGTACCGCGATACTATACTAGTACTGGTATACTGTACAACCCTAGTTGCAAAAAAAAAAGAGCTTTATTCATCAAAAACAACGAATGTTTATCAACAGTCAACAGGGCAACCACCCCTAATCATAAGGTACATTTTTCAGTCATGTTTTTCATTGTTCTTTGTTGTGGTTAATATAAATATGTGTCAAATAATTATACTTGCATATTACTTACATATATAAAGTCTCAAAGGCAGGCAGAAGTGTATTAGAAAAGTATCCAGTAACAAACGTGTCCGCACTCACTGCATCATGAGCTTAACTTAATGATAACTTAAAAAAATATAATATGTGTCAAATAATTATATTTGCATATTACTTAAACATTCAAAGTCTCGAAGGCAGAAGTGTATTAGAAAGTATACAGTAACAAACGTGTCCGCACTTACTCTCTCATGAGCTTAACTTAAAGATAAAATAAAATAAAAATATGTGTCAAATAATTATAGTTGCATATTACTTCCACATACATTCATCAGTACTGCGATACTATACTAGTACTGGTATACTGTACAACCCTAGTTGCAAAAACAAAAAACGAGCTTTAATTATCAAAAACAATTGTTTATCAACAGTCAACCACCCCTAATCATAAGGTACATTTTTCATTCATGTTTTTCATTGTTCTTTGTTGTGGTTTATGTAAATATGTGCCAAATAATTACAGTTGCATATTAAATACACATACAAAGTCTCCAAAGCAGGCAAAAGTGTATTAGAAAAGTATCCAGTAACAAACGTGTCCGCACTTACTGCATCATGTGCTTAACTTAATAAAATAAAAATATGTGTGAAATAATTATAGTTGCATATTACTTACACATACATTCATCAGTACCGCGATACTATACTAGTACTGGTATACTGTACAACCCTAGTTGCAAAAAAAAAAGAGCTTTATTCATCAAAAACAACGAATGTTTATCAACAGTCAACAGGGCAACCACCCCTAATCATAAGGTACATTTTTCAGTCATGTTTTTCATTGTTCTTTGTTGTGGTTAATATAAATATGTGTCAAATAATTATACTTGCATATTACTTACATATATAAAGTCTCAAAGGCAGGCAGAAGTGTATTAGAAAAGTATCCAGTAACAAACGTGTCCGCACTCACTGCATCATGAGCTTAACTTAATGATAACTTAAAAAAATATAATATGTGTCAAATAATTATATTTGCATATTACTTAAACATTCAAAGTCTCGAAGGCAGAAGTGTATTAGAAAGTATACAGTAACAAACGTGTCCGCACTTACTCTCTCATGAGCTTAACTTAAAGATAAAATAAAATAAAAATATGTGTCAAATAATTATAGTTGCATATTACTTCCACATACATTCATCAGTACTGCGATACTATACTAGTACTGGTATACCGTACAACCCTAGTTGCAAAAGCAAAAAACGAGCTTTAATTATCAAAAACAATTGTTTATCAACAGTCAACCACCCCTAATCATAAGGTACATTTTTCATTCATGTTTTTCATTGTTCTTTGTTGTGGTTTATGTAAATATGTGCCAAATAATTACAGTTGCATATTAAATACACATACAAAGTCTCCAAAGCAGGCAAAAGTGTATTAGAAAAGTATCCAGTAACAAACGTGTCCGCACTTACTGCATCATGTGCTTAACTTAATAAAATAAAAATATGTGTGAAATAATTATAGTTGCATATTACTTACACATACATTCATCAGTACCGCGATACTATACTAGTACTGGTATACCGTACAACCCTAGTTGCAAAAAAAAAAAAAAAAAGAGCTTTACTCATCAAAAACAATGAATGTTTATCAACAGTCAACAGGGCAACCACCCCTAATCATAAGGTACATTTTTCATGCATGTTTTTCATTGTTTTCTGTTTAAGTCATTTGACTTTTCTAACATTCCACACTACAAATTTATAAAGGTGTGTACGAGAATTTGTGATGATACTGTTTCGAATTAATTTCGATATCGGCCAATACTCAAGGATCCAACATCAGTATTGTACCAGAAGTGCTAACTTTTTTTTTTTTTTCAAATTTCACACTTTTTTCCCACTCTAATTCCTCAGCCTTACACCTTATAGTCATACTACTGGGTATTTGAAACATGCTAACTGTGTGCATTTTTACGTTAGCATGCTAACATTAAAGTGCTAGCTTTTTGAGCTATTTTTCCAACCGCTTACCTTAGTCGTACAACTTGGTATGTGAGACTTGTGAACTGCTAGCATGCTAAAGTTAGCATGCCAACATTAAAGTGGTGGCTTTTTTAGCTATTTGTACTCTTACCCCCCCTCTAATTACCCAGCCATACCGTGGATCATATGTGACACAAGCTAACTATTATCATGCCCACGTTAGCTTGCTAGCATGCTAAAATTAGCCAGCTAACTTATTGAGCTACTTTTGCTACCATTTAGCCCAGAGTCATATAACTTGGTATGTGACACGTGTTAACCGTTCGCATGCAAACGATAGCATGCTAGCAAGCTAACTTCCATTTCCATCCATTTCCTACCGCTTGTCCCTTTTGGGGTAACTTTTTCATCTATTTTTAATTTTTTTTCCCTAATTCCGCAGCCATACACCTTACAGTTATACAACTGGGTATTTGAAACATGCTAACTGTGTGCATCTTTACGTTAGCATGTTAGCATGCCAACATTAAAGTGCTAGGTTTTTGAGCTATTTTTGCAACCGTTTACCTTAGAGTCGTACAACTTGGTATGTGACACTTGTTAACTGCTAGCATGCTAATGTTAGCATGCTAACATTAAAGTGCTAACTTTTTTAGCTCTTTTTACTCTTTTGTCCCCCCCTATTTCCGCAGCCACACACCTTTTGAGTCGAATAACTCGGTATATGACACACCCTGCTATTGTTAGTACACGTGCTAAGTGTTAGCATTGGTATGTAAACATGCCAACTGTGTGCATGTTTACGTTAGCGTGTTAGCATGCTAACATTAAAGGGCTAGCTTTTTGAGCTATTTTTGCAACCGCTTACCTTAGAGTCGTACAACTTGGTATGTGACACTTGTTAACTGCTAGCATGCTAATGTTAGCATGCTAACATTAAAGTACTAACTTTTTTAGCTCTTTTTACTCTTTTGTCCCCCCCTATTTCCGCAGCCACACACCTTTTGAGTCGAATAACTCGGTATATGACACACGCTGCTATTGTTAGTACACGTGCTAAGTGTTAGCATTGGTATGTAAACATGCCAACTGTGTGCATGTTTACGTTAGCGTGTTAGCATGCCAACATTAAAGTGCTAGGTTTTTTAGCTATTTTTGCAACCGCTTACCTTAGAGTCGTACAACTTGGTATGTGACACTTGTCAACTGCTAGCATGCTAATGTTAGCATGCTAACATTAAAGTGCTAACTTTTTTAGCTCTTTTTACTCTTTTGTCCCCCCCTATTTCCGCAGCCACACACCTTTTGAGTCGAATAACTCGGTATATGACACACGCTGCTATTGTTAGTACACGTGCTAAGTGTTAGCATTGGTATGTAACCATGCCAACTGTGTGCATGTTTACGTTAGCGTGTTAGCATGCTAACATTAAAGGGCTAACTTTTTGAGCTATTTTTGCAACCGTTTACCTTAGAGTCGTACAACTTGGTATGTGACACTTAACTGCCAGCATGCTAATGTTAGCATGCTAACATTAAAGTGCTAACTTTTTTTAGCTCTTTTTACTCTTCCCCCCCTATTTTCCGAAGCCACACACTTTTTGAGTCGAATAACTCGGTATATGACACACGCTGCTATTGTTAGTACACGTGCTAAGTGTTAGCATTGGTATGTAAACATGCCAACTGTGTGCATGTTTACGTTAGCGTGTTAGCATGCTAACATTAAAGGGCTAACTTTTTGAGCTATTTTTTGCAACCGTTTACCTTAGAGTCGTACAACTTGGTATGTGACACTTAACTGCCAGCATGCTAATGTTAGCATGCTAACATTAAAGTGCTAACTTTTTTTAGCTCTTTTTACTCTTCCCCCCCTATTTTCCGAAGCCACACACTTTTTGAGTCGAATAACTCGGTATATGACACACGCTGCTATTGTTAGTACACGTGCTAAGTGTTAGCATTGGTATGTAAACATGCCAACTGTGTGCATGTTTACGTTAGCGTGTTAGCATGCTAACATTAAAGGGCTAGCTTTTTGAGCTATTTTTGCAACCGCTTACCTTAGAGTCGTACAACTTGGTATGTGACACTTGTTAACTGCTAGCATGCTAATGTTAGCATGCTAACATTAAAGTGCTAACTTTTTTAGCTCTTTTTACTCTTTTGTCCCCCCCTATTTCCGCAGCCACACACCTTTTGAGTCGAATAACTCGGTATATGACACACGCTGCTATTGTTAGTACACGTGCTAAGTGTTAGCATTGGTATGTAAACATGCCAACTGTGTGCATGTTTACGTTAGCGTGTTAGCATGCTAACATTAAAGGGCTAACTTTTTTAGCTATTTTTGCAACCGTTTACCTTAGAGTCGTACAACTTGGTATGTGACACTTAATTGCCAGCATGCTAATATTAGCATGCTAACATTAAAGTGCTAACTTTTTTTAAGCTCTTTTTACTCTTCCCCCCCTATTTCCGCAGCCACACACTTTTTGAGTCGAATAACTCGGTATATGACACACGCTGCTATTGTTAGTACACGTGCTAAGTGTTAGCATTGGTATGTAAACATGCCAACTGTGTGCATGTTTACGTTAGCGTGTTAGCATGCTAAAATTAAAGTGCTAACTTTTTGAGCTATTTTTGCAACCGCTTACCTTAGAGTCGTACAACTTGGTATGTGACACTTAACTGCCAGCATGCTAATGTTAGCATGCTAACATTAAAGTGCTAACTTTTTTTTAGCTCTTTTTACTCTTCCCCCCCTATTTCCACAGCCACACACTTTTTGAGTCGAATAACTCGGTATATGACACACGCTGCTATTGTTAGTACACGTGCTAAGTGTTAGCATTGGTATGTAAACATGCTACAGTTTTAGGCCAGCTCTGTGGCTTGTTTTGTACACCTAAAACGCACAGATTCAGACACTCTGCGCCATTTCAAAAGTACGGCAGCTTCCGACGACCCCTCCTCCGGCCAGAGCGGTCTGGGGCACAGATAGCAGGCCCATCAAAATGTCCGCAGGAATTTTCTCGTCTGATGGGATAAATAATCGATCGTCCGACGTGTTTCGGCAGAGCCTTCGCCAAGAAGCAGCAGCAGCTGAGCGCTCTGAAGGTTCTCCAGAGGAACTGCGCCGCCTACCTGAAGCTGCGCCACTGGCAGTGGTGGAGAGTCTTTACCAAGGTGTGCGCCGTTATGTTCCAAGCTCCACCCTTCCACCTGACCGTGTGCTCTCCAAACCCAGGTGAAGCCCCTGCTGCAGGTGACCAGGCAGGAGGAGGAGATGCAGGCCAAAGACGAGGAGCTGGTGAAGGTGAAGGAGAAGCAGACCAAGGTGGAGGGCCAGCTGCTGGAGATGGAGAGGAAGCACCAGCAGGTGGGGGCTGGGCGGGCGTCCGCGCCGACGTTGTCCGAGCTTATCTCCTGCCGCTTTGCCGCAGCTGGCGGAGGAGAAGAGCGTCCTGGCCGAGCAGCTGCAGGCGGAGACGGAGCTGTTCGCCGAGGCGGAGGAGATGAGGGCGCGGCTGGCCACCAAGAAGCAGGAGCTGGAGGAGATCCTGCACGACCTGGAGTCCAGGCTGGAGGAGGAGGAGGAGCGGGCCCAGAGCATGGTGACCGAGAAGAAGAAGATGCAGTCCCACATCCAGGTGAGTCCTTGGAACAGGTTCTTAGTCTCTAAAACACTCAGGAAACACTCTGCTCTCCAGGTAACACAATAACATTAAAATACAGTAGTGTAGTAGACCTAAGTATTCATTAAGTACCACCATAATGACAACATTAAATGCAGTAGTGTTGTAGACCTAAGTACTCATTAAGTACCACCATAATGACATCATTAAATACAGTAGTGTAGTAGACCTAAGTATTCATTTAGTACCGCCATGATGACAACTTTGAAATACAGCAGCGTAGTAGACGTAAGTATTCATTAAGTACCACCATAATGACAACATTAAATACAGTAGTGTAGTAGACCTAAGTATTCATTAAGTACCACCATAATGAAATTAAAATTCAGTAGCGTAGTAGACTTAAGTATTCATTAAGTACCACCATAATGACATAATTAAAATACAGTAGTGTAGTAGACCTAAGTATTCATTAAGTACCACCATAATGACTTTAAATACAGTAGTGTAGTAGACTTAAGTATTCATTAAGTACCACCATAATGACATCATTAAAATTCAGTAACGTAGTAGACTTAAGTATTCATTAAGTACCACCATAATGACATCATTAAAATACAGTAGTGTAGTAGACCTAAGTATTCATTAAGTACCACCATAATGAAATTAAAATTCAGTAGCGTAGTAGACTTAAGTATTCATTAAGTACCACCATAATGACATCATTAAAATTCAGTAACGTAGTAGACTTAAGTATTCATTAAGTACCACCATAATGACATAATTAAAATACAGTAGTGTAGTAGACCTAAGTATTCATTAAATACCACCATAATGACTTTAAATACAGTAGTGTAGTAGACTTAAGTATTCATTAAGTACCACCATAATGACATCATTAAAATTCAGTAACATAGTAGACTTAAGTATTCATTAAGTACCACCATAATGACATCATTAAAATACAGTAGTGTAGTAGACCTAAGTATTCATTAAGTACCACCATAATGAAATTAAAATTCAGTAGCGTAGTAGACTTAAGTATTCATTAAGTACCACCATGATGACATCATTAAAATTCAGTAACGTAGTAGACTTAAGTATTCATTAAGTACCACCATAATGACATCATTAAAATACAGTAGTGCAGTAGACCTAAGTATTCATTAAGTACCACCATAATGACTTTAAATACAGTAGTCTAGGAGACCTAAGTATTCATTAAGTACCACCATAATGACATAATTAAAATACAGTAGTGTAGTAGACCTAAGTATTCATTAAGTACCACCATAATGACAACATTAAAATACAGTAGTGTAGTAGACCTAAGTATTTATTAAGTACCACCATAATGACAACATTAAAATACAGTAGTGTAGTAGACCTAAGTATTCATTAAGTACCACCATAATGACAACATTAAAATACAGTAGCGTAGTAGACCTGAGTATTCATTAAGTACCACCATAATGACAACGTTAATATACAATAGTGTATTAGACCTAAGTATTCATTAAGTACCACCATAATTACTTTAAATACAGTAGTCTAGTAGACCTAAGTATTCATTAAGTACCACCATAATGACATCATCAAAATACAGTAGTGTAGTAGACCTAAGTAGTCATTAAGTACCACCATAATGACCAACAATAAAGTACAGTAGCAGAGTAGGCCAAGGCATTCATTAAAAACTAGGCAGAGTGTATTTCAAATTACACACAATGATACTCCATGTACATTAGATTTTCCACGTTTTGTGATGTTACAGCCTAGATCCAAAATGGAGTACATTCGTTTTTGTCCTCAAAATTCTACAGACAATACCTCCATAATGACAGTGTGACCATTTAGTGTTTTCTTAATTTAGCACATTTTTAAAGAATAAAATACAAAGTACAGAGACATCCCGGATGAAAACCTTCCCATCCAACCTGACGGAGCTTGAGAGACGCTGCAAAGAAGAAAGAGAGAAACTGGCCAAAGATATTCAAAAAGACTTGAGGCTGGAATTGCTGCCATGGTGCATTAATAGAGTATCGAGCAAAGACTGCGATTACTTATCTACATGTAATGTGTTAGTTTTTAATGTCTGATACATTTGCTAAAATAAAAATTGGAAACTTTTTCACGTTCCCATTATGGGCTATTGTGTGTAGAATTTTGAGGACAAAAAATATTGTATTCTATTTTGGAATAAGGCTGTAACATAACAAAATGTGGGAAAAGAAAAGCTTTTATGGGCCTGCGGACTACAAAGTATGGGCCTACAGGGGTCGCATGGGTGCTGGAGCCTATCTCAGCTACAATCAAGCGGAAGGCCAGGTACACCCTGGACAAGTCGCCACCTCATCGCAGGGCCAACACAGATAGACAGACAACATTCACACACTAGGGACCATTTAGTGTTGCCAATCAACCTATCAGGTGCATGTCTTTGGAGGTGGGAGGGGCCTATCCCCAGGTGCATGTCTTTGGAGGTGGGAGGGGCCTATCCCCAGGTGCATGTCTTTGTAGGTGGGAGGGGCCTATCCCCAGGTGCATGCCTTTGGAGGTGGGAGGGGCCTATCCCCAGGTGGATGTCTTTGGAAGTAGGAGGGGCCTATCCCCAGGTGCATGTCTTTGGAGGTGGGAGGGGCCTATCCCCAGGTGCATGTCTTTGGAGGTGGGAGGGGCCTATCCCCAGGTGCATGCCTTTGGAGGTGGGAGGGGCCTATCCCCAGGTGCATGTCTTTGGAGGTGGGAGGGGCCTATTCCCAGGTGGATGTCTTTGGAGGTGGGAGGGGCCTATCCCCAGGTGCATGTCTTTGGAGGTGGGAGGGGCCTATCCCCAGGTGCATGCCTTTGGAGGTGGGAGGGGCCTATCCCCTGGTGCATGACCTTGGAGGTGGGAGGGGCCTATCCCCAGGTGCATGCCTTTGGAGGTGGGAGGGGCCTATCCCCAGGTGCATGTCTTTGGAGGTGGGAGGGGCCTATCCCCAGGTGGATGTCTTTGGAGGTGGGAGGGGCCTATCCCCAGGTGCATGTCTTTGGAGGTGGGAGGGGCCTATCCCCAGGTGCATGCCTTTGGAGGTGGGAGGGGCCTATCCCCAGGTGCATGCCTTTGGAGGTGGGAGGGGCCTATCCCCAGGTGCATGTCTTTGGAGGTGGGAGGGGCCTATCCCCAGGTGCATGTCTTTGGAGGTGGGAGGGGCCTATCCCCAGGTGGATGTCTTTGGAGGTGGGAGGGGCCTATCCCCAGGTGCATGCCTTTGGAGGTGGGAGGGGCCTATCCCCAGGTGCATGTCTTTGGAGGTGGGAGGGGCCTATCCCCAGGTGCATGTCTTTGGAGGTGGGAGGGGCCTATCCCCAGGTGCATGCCTTTGGAGGTGGGAGGGGCCTATCCCCAGGTGCATGCCTTTGGAGGTGGGAGGGGCCTATCCCCAGGTGCATGTCTTTGGAGGTGGGAGGGGCCTATCCCCAGGTGCATGCCTTTGGAGGTGGGAGGGGCCTATCCCCAGGTGCATGTCTTTGGAGGTGGGAGGGGCCTATCCCCAGCTGCATGTCTTTGGAGGTGGGAGGGGCCTTTCCCCAGGTGCATGTCTTTAGAGGTGGGAGGGGCCTATCCCCGGATGCATGTCTTTGGAGGTGGGAGGGGCCTTTCCCCAGGTGCATATCTTTAGAGGTGGGAGGGGCCTATCCCCAGGTGCATGTCTTTGGAGGTGGGAGGGGCCTATCCCCAGGTGCAGTCACGGGGAGAACATGCAAACTCCACACAGAAAGATCCTGAGCCTGGGATTGAACCCAGGACTACTCAGGACCGTAGTATTGTGAGGCAGACGCACTAACCCCTCTGCCACCGTGGTGGCAAAGTAATGTTTTAAATGTTAATTGATATCATTATACGTCCCAATTAAATACGTTCTAATTAGTGGAAGAATTGCATGGGGAAATTGAGCGTTTTCAAGCCCCATAAAATGCTGACTAATCTAAAGATGTAAATAGTTTGGTTGACAGGAGACCAGACCGATCAGAACTTGGTGTTCAGTATCGTGGCCACTGATTGGCTCAGCCTCAGGAAGCCTTTCTCTATTGGATTAAAAAGGTGTTGTTTCAGGTCTGGAAAGCTTTCAAAGTATTGAAAAACCCAAACCGTATTTTAAACTCTATTTATCAAAATTAATGATAATAAATACTGGCTCAGATCCTGAACCAATCAAGGCCCAGGACCAGAACTGTAGCACGTTGTGGAATGTTACTTGTGTGCCGTGCAGGACCTGGAGGAGCAGCTGGACGAGGAGGAAGGTGCAAGGCAGAAGTTGCAGCTGGAGAAGGTGACAGCTGAAGCCAAAAGCAAGAAATATGAAGAGAACATTTTGCTGCTGGAGGACCAGAACGCCAAGTCTGCCAAGGTAAGAACCCAGGTCTTGAAGGTGACTTCATGGTCAGCTCTTGCACAAAAAGTCTCTCCCTGCTTCCCTCAGGAAAAGAAACTGATGGAGGATCGGATCAACGAGATGACCCTCATGCTTGCCGAGGAGGAGGACAAGGCCAAGAACCTGGGCAAGGCCAAGAACAAGCAAGAGATCATGATGGTGGACTTGGAGGGTAAGACCGGCAGCGCTTTTCCCACGTGGAAACCCAAAACCGTGACCACCTCCACCGTGTGATCCAGAGCGGCTGAAGAAGGAGGAGAAGACCCGTCAGGAGCTGGAGAAGTCCAAGAGGAAGCTGGACGCCGAGACCACGGACTTGCAGGACCAGATCACGGAGCTCCAGATCCAGATAGAGGAGTTCAAGGGTCAAATGGTGAAGAAAGAAGAGGAGCAGCAACTGCTTCAGACCAGGTACAGGGAGATCAAACAAAACAAAGGACTGAGGGTTCCCGGTTCCATTCCAGTTTCCGCAATCCTAGTCATGGCTGTTGTGTCCTTGGGTGAAACTGGGGTTGTCTCGGTACCGGTACCAAAATGTTTTTGGTACCGCCCACGAATCACAAATTATGGGCCTGAGGACCACTAATCACTAATTATGGGCCTTAAGACCACTTATCACAAATTATGGGCCTGAAGATGACAAATCACAAATTATGGGTCTGAGGACCACAAATAACTAATTATGGGTCTGAGGACCACTAATCAGAAATTATGGGCCTGAGGACCACAAATCAAAAATTATGGGCCTGAGGACCACTAACCACAAATTATGGGCCCGAGAACCACAAATCACAAATCATGGGCCAGACGACCACAAATAATTAATTATGGGTCTGAGGACCACTAATCAGAAATTATGGGCCTGAGGACCAAAATCACTATTTATGGGCCTGAGGACCACAAATCAAAAATTATGGGCCTGAGGACCACTAATCACAAATTATGGGCCCGAGAACCACAAATCACAAATTATGGGCCAGACGACCACAAATAACTAATTATGGGTCTGAGGACCACTAATCAGAAATTATGGGCCTGAGGACTAAAATCACTATTTATGGGCCTGAGGACCACGAATCAAAAATTATATGCCTGAGGACCACAAATCAGTAATTATGGGCCTGAGGACCACAAATCAATAATTATGGGCCTGAGGACCACTTATCACAAACTATGGACCTGAAGACCACAAATCACTAATTATGGGCCTGAGGACCACTAATCACTAATTATGGGCCTGAGAACCACAAATCAGTAATTATGGGCCTGAGGACCACAAATCACTAATTATGGGCCTGAGGACCACAAATCAATAATTATGGGCCTGAGGACCACTTATCACAAACTATGGACCTGAGGACCACAAATCACTAATTATGGGCCTGAGGACCACTAATCACTAATTATGGGCCTGAGAACCACAAATCAGTAATTATGGGCCTGAGGACCACAAATCACTAATTAGGGGTCTGAGGACCACAAATCACTAATTAGGGGTCTGAGGACCACAAATCACTGAATATGGGCCTGAGGACCACAAATCACTAAATATGGGCCTGAGGACCACAAATCACTAATTATGGGCCTGAGGACCACTAATCACTAATTATGGGCCTGAGGACCACAAATCAATAATTATGGGCCTGAGGACCACTAATCACTAATTATGGGCCTGAGGACCACAAATCACTAATTATGGGCCTGAGGACCACAAATCACTAATTATGGGCCTGCGGTCGACAAATTAAATACTTTTCTGAATAAAGTGGACCACAAAAAATTTCATTATTGGCTTTATTTGAACAAAAAATGTCAGAGTACATGAAACATATGTTTATTATTGTAATTTAGTCCTTAAATAAAATGTTGAACATACTAGACTACTTGTCTTTTAGTAGTAAGTAAACAAACAAAGACTCCTAATTAGTCTGCAGTAACATATTGTGTCATTTATACACCTATTATTTTCTACACATTATGAGGGACAAACTGTAAATATGGAATATTTATCTACTTTGCTGTTAATATCGGGTTATTTTCTGTTTGAGCATGTTCTATCTACACTTCTGTTAAAATGTAATAATCACTTATTCTTCTCTTCTTGGATACTTGACATTAGTTTTGGATGATACCACACATTTAGGTATCGATCCGATACCAAGTAGTTACAGGATCATACATTGGTCATATTCAAAGTCCTCATGTGTCCAGGGACGTATTTACTGACTTTATAATCATTATATGAATTAAGAAAAAAAAAGCTAAAAAGATTTTGTGATGATAAAGAATATCGATATTATCATAGTAGTGTCGACTAGATACACTTTTGTACTTGGTATCATTACAGTGGATGTCAGGTGTAGATCCACCCATGGCATTTGTTTACATTGTGACGCCGGTGAGCTAGTGTATCCTCCTACAGTGTGTTTAGCTATTCCTCATCCTCCAGTGATAATGGTACTTGGAAGAAACTCACTTTATTTGTTGCCATTGAGACCAGGATTAGTGATTTAGAAGTAGCTAAAACACTGAGGGTGTTTCAGTGTTATAACTTAAAATCCCCCAAATTATTGAGTTTGAAACAAGTAAAGGAATGAGGCGGTAAAGAGGATGAAAGTAGTCAGTCAATGGGGAAAGTTAGAACTAGCCTGGGAGAAGAAGAAACCAGGAAGTGTTTGATAAGCTGAACCCACAAAATTTTTGTTTGGGAGTGGGGGGATAATTTGCCCATATATAAGCAAATATAATGTTGGAAAATGAGTGGTTTTACACAAATATTTATTTACATGCCTTAATCGTTCCCAAACTGTCTGTAACAGGGTAGTAAAACGGCTGATCAAACAAAACAGAACTCATGGTCATGACGTGTGTAACTCCACGGTGTGTGTGTCACGCACATAAAGTGTTTGAGGACTTACATAAGCCGCACTCACAAAATTTTAGAGGGAAAAAATATTTTTCCATGTATTAGCAGCACCGGACTATAAGCCGCATATATATATATATATATATATATATATATATATATATATATATATATATATATATATATATATATATATACAGAAATATTCTGTAAATGTTTTACAAACCTTAATTGTTTCCAAACAGGCAGTAAAACGGCTGATCAAACAAAACAGAAGTCATGGTCATGGACCCACTAGCTGCGCAAGCTAGCTCTCCAATCAGCTAAACAGACTCAATAACTTGAATTATAATGATAGCTCCTATTAATAACTAATATTATTATAATACTGATGATAATAATAAAACTTACTAAATATCTTATTTGTATATTAATATTATTCATTGTTTTTATAATGATAATGACCGTAGTAATACATCATAATAACAATCTTTTATTTTTATCATTATTTAATTATGTTAATGACATAATAATAAATCATAATAATATTTTTTTTATATAGTCTTATTATTATTATAAGGAGGGTAATTATAAAACATACCATGTATCTTATATTTTTATATTATTGTTATTATTCATTGTTTCTATAACGATAATGACATCAGTGACATTTAGGTGAATTCATTAAACTGAAACAATACAAATAGAATATCATTTTAAGTTAATAATATTAACAGACACTAGTAAACATGTTAGCATATTAGCTAATGCTAACACCGCTAGCTTGAAAACACCCCTACAGACATCACACATGGGACGCTTTAGTAAGTAAGAATAGTTTTAGTTATATTGTTAAACTTACAAACGTTGCTCGGAGTGATGAATGAAGAATTCATACCAGTAGAAACGCTATGGATGGCTAGAAGAAGTAACGGCACTTGTACTTCCGGTTCAAAGCTTTCAAACAGCAGGAAACACTGCAAGCGTTCACCCAGTAAAAGATGGCGCCATAGCACAAACATCAATACACCATTTACTTACCCTAAGTGTTTCCAAACGGTATCTGTGACAAGGTAGTAAAAGCGCTGATCAAACAAAACAGAAGTGATGGTCATGAACCCACTAGCTGCGCTAGCTCGCTCTCCAATCAGCTAGATAGACTAAATAACTCCACAACGACTTTTTAGTGAATTTACATAACATAATATTTTCTACCGCTTGTCCCTTATGGGGTCGTGGGGGTTGCTGGAGCATCTCCCAGCTGCACACGGGCGGGATCATTGTAAGTTAATAATACAAACACTAGTAAACGTGTTAGCATATTAGCTAATGCTAATGACCCCAGCTTGAAAACCACCCTACAGACATCACACATGGGACGCTTTAGTATTTAGGAATAGTTTTAGTTATATTGTAAAACTTAAAAACGTTGCTCGGAGTGATGCATGACGAATCCATACTAGTAGAAACGCTATGGACGGCTAGAAGACGGAACGGACTTGTACCTTGTACTTCCGGTTCAAAGCTTTTAAACAGCAGGAAACACTGTAGACGTTCACCCAGCAGAAGATGGCGCCATAGCACGAACAATAACACACCATTTACTTACCTTAATTGTTTCCAAACTGTGTCTGTGACAAGGCAGTAAAACGGCTGATCAAACAAAACAGAAGACATGGTCATGGACCCACCAGCTGCGGAAGCTAACTCTCCAATCAGCTAAACAGACTCAATAATTCCACGACGACCTTTTGGTGAATTTACAGAACAGAAGTCCATCCATCCACCCATCCATTTTTTACCGCTTGTCCGTTATTGGGTCGTGGAGCCCTACAGACATCACACATGGGACAGTTTAGTACGTAAGAATAGTTTTAGTTATATTGTAAAACTTACTTGGAGTGATGCATGACGAATCCATACCAGTAGAAAACGCTGTGGACGGCGAGAAGAAGGAACAGCACTTGTACTTCCGGTTCCAAGCTTTAAACAGAAGGAAAACACCTGTGAGTGAGCAAACTCGTGCACAAACAATAACACACCATTTCAATGTGTTTGTATGTGTTTCATTTAAAAAGGTTGCCGTTATTATTAAGAAAAATCCATTAATTAGCCGCGTTGTTTTATAAGCCGCAGGGTTCAAAGCGCAGGATAAAAGTTGTCTGGAATTTAAGGTATTCAGGCTCCAAAGTCTTTCATATACTTAAGGGAGTTAGAAGCCTTTTTTTTAGACAAATGTCTTGTTTAGTCACTGCTGCCACCCAGTGGACAAACTGCAAACTGACATAATAAATACACAACAGTACAGTCGTCCCTCACCACTACTTTTTAGAAAAAAAAATTAAAATCCTTTTTTTAAGCATATTTTACCATTTTTTGGTTTGAAATGAAGCATTTTCAGGTATAATAATTGCTAAATAAACAAAAAAAAATCAATAGTGCAGTAGTATTGGCCACACAAAGAGACCAATGGAATCGCACTGTTGAGTATCGTGGCCTCTGATTGGCTCAGCCTCAGACAGCGTTACTGCAGCAGTGAAGTTGTCAGGTTGTGTAAAATGTAAATAAAAAGAGAATACCACAAATCCTTTTCAAATTATATTTAATTAAATAGACTGCAAAGACAAGATATTTCATTTTGGAACTAGTAGACTTTGTTATTTTTGGCAAATATTAACTGATTTGGAATTTGATGCCTGCAACATGTTTAAAAAAAAAAGTGACAAAAAAGACTGAGAAAGTTGAGGAATGCTCCTTAAAGATGAACTCGGGCCCGGCAAAGCTTTTCCGGGTGTTGTTGATAAATGGCTGTGGCTTTGGATAGTAGAGTTTTAACTTTCACTTACAGATGTAGCGACCGACTGTAGTTACTGACAGTGGTTTTCTGAAGTGCTCCTGAGCCCATGTGGTGATATCCTTTACACACTGATGTGGCTTTTTTTTTGCAAATATTAGCTCATTTGGAAATAGATGCCTGCAACATGTTTTTAAAAAAAGCTGGCGCAAGTGGCAAAAAAGAGGAATGCGCATCAAAGACTTATTTGAAACATGCCACAGGTGAACAGGCTAATTGGGAACAGGTGGGCGCCATGATTGGCTATAAAAGCAGCTTCCATGAAATGCTCACTCATTCACAAACAAGGACGGGGCGAGGGTCACCACTTGGTCAACAAATGCCTGAGCAAGTTGTCGATGAACAACATTTCTCAAGCAGCTATTGCAAGAAATTTAGGGATTTCACCATCTACGCTCCGTAATATCATCAAAAGGTTCAGAGAATGTGGAGAAATCACTGCACGTAAGCCATGATATTACGCACCTTCCATCCCTCAGGCGTTACTGCATCAAATAGACACAACAATATGTAAAGGATATCACCACATGGGCTCATGAACACTTCAGAAAACCACTGTCAGTAACTACAGTTGGTCGCTACATCTGTAAGTGCAATTTAAAACTCTACAATGCAATGTCAAAGCCATTTGTCAACAACACCCAGAAATGCTGCGCTGGGCCCAAGTTCATCTAAGATGTTGTGATGCAAAGTGGAAAAGTGTTCTGTGGTCTGACGAGTCCACATTTCAAATTGTTTTTGGAAACTGTGGTTTTTTCGGACCAAAAGAGGAAAAGAACCATCCGGATTGTTCTAGATGCAAAGTGTACAGTATATAAGTGTATAAAAGGTAGCATGTGTGATAGTATGGGGGTGTATTAGCGGCCAAGGCATTGGTAACTTACACATCTGTGAAGGCACCATTAATGCTGAAAGGCACATACAGCTTTTGGAGCAACATATGTTGCCATCCAAGCAACGTGATCATGGACGCCCCTGCTTATTTCAGCAAGACAATGCCAAGCCAGGTGTTACAACATTGTAGCTTCATAGTAAAAGAGTGCGGATACTCGAAAAAAATATGAGGTCATCTAATTTGTCTCAGTGTATGAATTACTAATCATAAAACTATTTATGGAGAACTTTATAAGGGATTTAAAGTGTGTACAAATTGGGAACAGGAAGTGAATACATTTGTTAAAAATTAAATTGCTGTGAAATGGAAAAAAGGGTGAAGAGTAAATATGCTCCGCACCTTCCTACTCCTTTTCGGACATGTTGTAATGATAAACTGGAAATATGTTCAAAATGAACTTAAACCCTGTCCGGAACCAATTAACAGCGATACAGGTACTTTATAATGGCAAAAGGTTCTGTATACTACAGTGTCTTGTTTTTATTCTTCATAATATTAGAATGATTATTTGATATTTTTTATTGTTATGATGTTTTCATTATTTTATTATTATTACTTATACTATTATATAAAAAAGATCATTAGTATGTTTTATAAAAACTGTTATTTTCATTATAATAATAATTCTAATGATAAAACACAAAATACAAATAACAAAAAAATATCAACTACCATATAATTTAAATACCAAGAAAAATGATGGTAATTCTAAATCATACTAATGATATTTTATGTGTATATATTATTACTATTATTGGTGTCGTTATGATTATTAATTGTTATGATAGTGACAGTAATAAATCATAATAATTATTGATTTGTATATATTATTGCTATCATTATTATTAGTTAAATTAGTATTTGATATTTTTGTATTATTATAATGTTTTTATTGTTACCACAATTTTCATTTAAATAATAACAGTGATAAAAATGATGTACACAAATAAATTATAATTATTATAATTTAACATTACTGTCAATATCATTATAATAATTACAACAATTAATAGTAATAATGCTAATATATAAAAATAAAAGATGATTAGTATGTGTTATCATTACCATCATTATTAATATATTTTGAATTATTATATGGTAGTTTATATTTTTATATTTAACGTTGTATTATTATTATGTCATCATGATAATAACAACAATAATGATAATATATGTAAATATATGATAAGATTTATTTCCATTAATATAATAAACAATAATAATAATAATGTACAGAAATATAACATAAATAGTGTGTTTTATTATTACCATCATTATCATTATAATAACGATAACACTATTAAAAAAAACGTAACTATTATGATATATTATTACGTCATTAACATAACAATTAATAATACTGATAATAGTAATATATACAAATAAAATATAATCAGTATGTGTTTTTATTACCAGCATGTTATGGTACTTGATATTTTTATTGTTATTGTTGTATTGTTGTGTTTTTTTAATTATGTCATTATCATGATTATAATAATATGTAAAAATAAATGATAATTAGATTAGATAGCACTTTATTAATCCCTGAGGGGAAATTAGATAAATTAGGATTTAATTATCGTCATTAATATAATAACAAATAATAATGATAACATATACAAATATAAGAAAAGTGGTATGTTTTATAATTACCATCATTATCATTATAGTAACGATACTACTATATTAAAAATGTAATATAATCATTATGATGTGTTATTACATCATTAATGATAATTATATATAAAACTAAAAGATTGTTATTATGATGTATTCTTTTCCTGTCATTATCATTATAAAACAATGAATAATAACAATAATTATATAAAAATATGAGATCAATTATATGTTTTATAATTACCATCATTATCATCATGATATCAATAAGACTATATAAAAAATAAAAGATCATTATTATGATTTATTATCACGTTATTAACATTAGTCATAATAATGATAATAATATATGCAAATAAAGCATTGGTATTATGATGTATTACTACAGTCATTATCATTATAAAAACATTGAATAATACTAATAACATAAAAATAAGATAAATAGTATGTTTTATTACCATCATTATCATAACAACGCTAATACTATGTAAAAAATAAAAGCTAATTATTATGATTTATTATTACATCATTAACATAATTAATAATAAGGATAATAGTATATAAACATCAATTATTGTGATTATGATGTATTATTACGGTCATTATTATAAAAACAATGATTAATAATAATAAAAATATAACATAAATGGTATATTTTATAATCACCATCCTTATCATTATAATAACGATAATACCATATAGAGATAAAATATGATTATATGATTTATTATTACGTTATTAACATAATTAATAACAATGATAATATATAAAAATAAAAGATTGTTATTATGATTATTACCGTCATTATCGGTTTAAAAACAAATAATAACAATAATATAAAAATATAAGATAAATGGTATGTTTTATTACCATCATTATCATAACAACGATAATACTATGTAAAAAAATAAAAGATAATTATTAGGATTTATTATTACATCATTAACATAATTAATAATAATGATAATATATATATACATAAAATATTGTGATTATGATGTCCTATTACGGTCATTATCATTATAAAAACAATGATTAATAACAATAATAATATAAAAATATAACATAAATGGTATGTTTTATAATTACCATCCTTATCATTATAATAACGATAATACCATATAAAAGATCAAATATAATTATATGATTTATTATTACGTTATTAACATAATTAATAACAATGATAATATATAAAAATAAAAGATTGTTATTATGATGTATTTTTACCGTCATTATCGCTATAAAAACAATGAATAATATCAATAATATAAAAATATAAGATAAATGGTATGTTTTATAATTACCCTCCTTATAATGATAATGATAATACTATATAAAAAATCATATATAGTTATTTTGATTTCTTATTATGTCATAATATAATTAAAAAATGATAATATATAAAAATAAAAGATTGTTATTATGATCAATCAATCAATCAATGTTTATTTATATAGCCCCAAATCACAAATGTCTCAAAGGACTGCACAAATCATTACGACTACAACATCCTCGGAAGAACCCACAAAAGGGCAAGGAAAACTCACACCCAGTGGGCAGGGAGAATTCACATCCAGTGGGACGCCAGTGACAATGCTGACTATGAGAAACCTTGGAGAGGACCTCAGATGTGGGCAACCCCCCCCCCTCTAGGGGACCGAAAGCAATGGATGTCGAGCGGGTCTAACATGATACTGTGAAAGTTCAATCCATAGTGGCTCCAAGACAGCAGTGAGAGTCCCGTCCACAGGAAACCATCTCAAGCGGATCAGCAGCGTAGAGATGTCCCCAACCGATACAGGCGAGCGGTCCATCCTGGGTCCCGACGAGCGGTCCATCCTGGGTCTCGACTCTGGACAGTCAGTACTTCATCCATGGTCATCGGACCGGACCCCCTCCACAAGGGAGGGGGGGACATAGGAGAAAGAAAAGAAGCGGCAGATCAACTGGTCTAAAAAGGAGGTCTATTTAAAGGCTAGAGTATACAGATGAGTTTTAAGATGAGACTTAAATGCTTCTACTGAGGTAGCATCTCGAACTGTTACCGGGAGGGCATTCCAGAGTACTGGAGCCCGAACGGAAAACGCTCTATAGCCCGCAGACTTTTTTTGGGCTCTAGGAATCACTAATAAGCCGGAGTCTTTTGAACGCAGATTTCTTGCCGGGACATACGGTACAATACAATGATACAATGATATATTACTACGGTCATTATCATTATTATCATTATAAAAACCATGAATAATATTAATATACAAATAAGATATTTAGTATGTTTTAATATTATCACCAGTATTATAATAATTTTAATTATTAATAGTAGCTATCATTATAATTCAATCAAGGCTGCAGCTATCATTTGTTTTACTTATCGAGAGATCCATCGATGAATTTGTTCAAACAATGGAGGTGTAGTCCAAAGGTTTTTGGTCTGGGTTCTTGCTCTGAGACCTTGTTGCTTGACTGTTGCCAGGGGAGAAGATGAGGTCAACCATAAGAACAATGCTCTGAAGCAAGTGCGGGAGCTGCAGGCCCAGCTGTGCGAGGTACAGGAGGACCTGGAGTCGGAGAAGCAGGCCAGGAACAAGGCCGAGAAGCTGAAAAGGGATCTGAGCGAAGAACTGGAGGCTCTGAAGACCGAGCTGGAGGACACGCTGGACACCACCGCCGCCCAACAGGAGCTGAGGTATCACGTGTGCAGGGCCAGGTCTCCATACGGTTCTGACCCTTCTGTCCTTTCCAGGACCAAGCGTGAGCAGGAAGTGGCGGAACTGAAGAAGGCCATCGAGGAGGAGACCAAAACCCACGAGGCTCAAATCCAGGAGATGCGACAGAGGCACGCCACGTCCTTGGAAGAACTGTCCGAGCAGCTGGAGCAGGCCAAGAGGGTGAGGCCCCCTTCAAAATGTCGCCTAGCGACACCTGTCAGGTTCAAACGCCGAACTATCTATTAAACGGGACAAGAAGCAAGGTATCAAACAGAGACAGGATTCAATTTAGCTCATGAGGAGAACGCGTGGAACTGCACCCTCGTACAGTGTCACCACACGCTCTGATTAAAAAATTCCACGCGTTCCCTGATTACATAGCTGCTTCTAAGGGGAGGGATCTCATTTTGCAGCAGCTGCATTGGGTCAAAACATTTCAAACAAAAGGTGCTTGGAGCGGTGTCAGGTTTGCCCCCTCTCTCACTGTTTATCAATCAATGTTCATTTATATAGTCCTAAATCACAAGTGTCTCACAGGGCTGCACAAGCCACCACCCCATCCTCGGTTCAGAGCCCACATAAAAGCAAAGAAAAACTCCCATTCCAGTGGAATTTCAACGTGAATGACTATGAGAAACCTTGGAGAGGACCGCAGACGTGGGTGACCTCCACCTGCTCCCCCTAGGGGAGACTGGATGAAATGGACGTCAAGTGCGTCTAACATAATATTGTGAAAGTCCAGTCCATAGTGAATCTAACATAATAGTGAGAGTCCAGTCCATAGTGAATCTAACATAATAGTGAGAGTCCAGTCCATAGTGGATCTAACATAATAGTGAGAGTCCAGTCCATAGTGGATCTCGCATAATAGTGAGAGTCCAGTCCATAGTGGATCTAACATACTAGTTAGAGTCCAGTCCATAGTGGATCTAACATAATAGTGTGAGAGTCCAGTCCATAGTGAATCTAACATAATAGTGAGAGTCCAGTCCATAGTGAATCTAACATAATAGTGAGAGTCCAGTCCATAGTGGATCTAACATAATAGTGAGAGTCCAGTCCATAGTGGATCTCGCATAATAGTGAGAGTCCAGTCCATAGTGGATCTAACATACTAGTTAGAGTCCAGTCCATAGTGGATCTAACATAATAGTGTGAGAGTCCAGTCCATAGTGGATCTAACATAATAGTGTGAGAGTCCAGTCCATAGTGGATCTAACATAATAGTGTGAGAGTCCAGTCCATAGTGGATCTAACATAATAGTGAGAGTCCAGTCCATAGTGGATCTAACATAATAGTTAGAGTCCAGTCCATAGTGAATCTAACATAATAGTGAGTGTCTAGTCCATAGTGGATCCAACATATTAGTGAGAGTCCAGTCCATAGTGGATCTAACATAATAGTGTGAGACTCCAGTCCATAGTGGATCTAACATAATAGTGACAGTCCAGTCCATAGTGGATCCAACATAATAGTGAGAGTCCAGTCCATAGTGGATCTAACATAATAGTGAGAGTCCAGTCCATAGTGGATCTAACATAATAGTGTGAGTCCAGTCCATAGTGGATCTAACATAATAGTGTGAGAGTCCAGTCCATAGTGGATCTAACATAATAGTGATAGTCCAGTCCATAGTGGATCTAACATAATAGTGAGAGTCCAGTCCATAGTGAATCTAACATAATAGTGAGAGTCTAGTCCATAGTGGATCTAACATAATAGTGAGAGTCCAGTCCAAAGTGGATCTAACATAATAGTGAGAGTCCAGTCCATAGTGGATCTAACATAATAGTGAGAGTCCAGTCCATAGTGGATCTAACATAATAGTGTGAGACTCCAGTCCATAGTGGATCTAACATAATAGTGTGAGACTCCAGTCCATAGTGGATCTAACATAATAGTGACAGTCCAGTCCATAGTGGATCCAACATAATAGTGAGAGTCCAGTCCATAGTGGATCTAACATAATAGTGAGAGTCCAGTCCATAGTGGATCTAACATAATAGTGTGAGAGTCCAGTCCATAGTGGATCTAACATAATAGTGTGAGAGTCCAGTCCATAGTGGATCTAACATAATAGTGTGAGAGTCCAGTCCATAGTGGATCTAACATAATAGTGAGAGTCCAGTCCATAGTGAATCTAACATAATAGTGAGAGTCTAGTCCATAGTGGATCTAACATAATAGTGAGAGTCCAGTCCAAAGTGGATCTAACATAATAGTGAGAGTCCAGTCCATAGTGGATCTAACATTATAGTGTGAGAGTCCAGTCCATAGTGGATCTAACATAATATGTGAGAGTCCATTCCATAGTGGATCTAACATAATAGTGTGAGAGTCCAGTCCATAGTGGATCTAACATAATAGTGACAGTCCAGTCCATAGTGGATCCAACATAATAGTGAGAGTCCAGTCCATAGTGGATCTAACATAATAGTGACAGTCCAGTCCATAGTGGATCTAACATAATAGTGAGAGTCCAGTCCATAGTGAATCTAACATAATAGTGAGAGTCCAGTCCATAGTGGATCTAACATAATAGTGAGAGTCCAGTCCATAGTGGATCTCGCATAATAGTGAGAGTCCAGTCCATAGTGGATCTAACATACTAGTTAGAGTCCAGTCCATAGTGGATCTAGCATAATAGTGTGAGAGTCCAGTCCATAGTGGATCTAACATAATAGTGAGAGTCCAGTCCATAGTGGATCTAACATAATAGTTAGAGTCCAGTCCATAGTGAATCTAACATAATAGTGAGTGTCTAGTCCATAGTGGATCCAACATATTAGTGAGAGTCCAGTCCATAGTGGATCTAACATAATAGTGTGAGACTCCAGTCCATAGTGGATCTAACATAATAGTGACAGTCCAGTCCATAGTGGATCCAACATAATAGTGAGAGTCCAGTCCATAGTGGATCTAACATAATAGTGAGAGTCCAGTCCATAGTGGATCTAACATAATAGTGTGAGTCCAGTCCATAGTGGATCTAACATAATAGTGTGAGAGTCCAGTCCATAGTGGATCTAACATAATAGTGTGAGAGTCCAGTCCATAGTGGATCTAACATAATAGTGTGAGAGTCCAGTCCATAGTGGATCTAACATAATAGTGAGAGTCCAGTCCATAGTGAATCTAACATAATAGTGAGAGTCTAGTCCATAGTGGATCTAACATAATAGTGAGAGTCCAGTCCAAAGTGGATCTAACATAATAGTGAGAGTCCAGTCCATAGTGGATCTAACATTATAGTGTGAGAGTCCAGTCCATAGTGGATCTAACATAATATGTGAGAGTCCATTCCATAGTGGATCTAACATAATAGTGTGAGAGTCCAGTCCATAGTGGATCTAACATAATAGTGACAGTCCAGTCCATAGTGGATCCAACATAATAGTGAGAGTCCAGTCCATAGTGGATCTAACATAATAGTGACAGTCCAGTCCATAGTGGATCTAACATAATAGTGAGAGTCCAGTCCATAGTGAATCTAACATAATAGTGAGAGTCCAGTCCATAGTGGATCCAACATAATAGTGAGAGTCCAGTCCATAGTGGATCTCGCATAATAGTGAGAGTCCAGTCCATAGTGGATCTAACATACTAGTTAGAGTCCAGTCCATAGTGGATCTAGCATAATAGTGTGAGAGTCCAGTCCATAGTGGATCTAACATAATAGTGAGAGTCCAGTCCATAGTGGATCTAACATAATAGTTAGAGTCCAGTCCATAGTGAATCTAACATAATAGTGAGTGTCTAGTCCATAGTGGATCCAACATATTAGTGAGAGTCCAGTCCATAGTGGATCTAACATAATAGTGTGAGACTCCAGTCCATAGTGGATCTAACATAATAGTGACAGTCCAGTCCATAGTGGATCCAACATAATAGTGAGAGTCCAGTCCATAGTGGATCTAACATAATAGTGAGAGTCCAGTCCATAGTGGATCTAACATAATAGTGATAGTCCAGTCCATAGTGGATCTAACATAATAGTGAGAGTCCAGTCCATAGTGAATCTAACATAATAGTGAGAGTCTAGTCCATTGTGGATCTAACATAATAGTGAGAGTCCAGTCCAAAGTGGATCTAACATAATAGTGAGAGTCCAGTCCATAGTGGATCTAACATAATAGTGAGAGTCCAGTCCATAGTGGATCTAACATAATAGTGTGAGACTCCAGTCCATAGTGGATCTAACATAATAGTGTGAGACTCCAGTCCATAGTGGATCTAACATAATAGTGACAGTCCAGTCCATAGTGGATCCAACATAATAGTGAGAGTCCAGTCCATAGTGGATCTAACATAATAGTGAGAGTCCAGTCCATAGTGGATCTAACATAATAGTGTGAGTCCAGTCCATAGTGGATCTAACATAATAGTGTGAGAGTCCAGTCCATAGTGGATCTAACATAATAGTGTGAGAGTCCAGTCCATAGTGGATCTAACATAATAGTGAGAGTCCAGTCCATAGTGGATCTAACATAATAGTGTGAGAGTCCAGTCCATAGTGGATCTAACATAATAGTGTGAGAGTCCAGTCCATAGTGGATCTAACATAATAGTGTGAGAGTCCAGTCCACAGTGGATCTAACATAATAGTGAGGAGTCCGATCAAACTTTCTTCTTCTTGTCAAGAAAGAACTGCTCGTAGATTTTGGTTCCTGATAAGGCCCTTCCCGTGGCTGTCCAGATCTGAGAAACCGACACGTCCACGGCGCGTTCCATCGCACACAGTGGAGATTTTACAAGCTGTCCGCCTTTTGCTTGATAAGATCAAAGACAGCTTTTGTAAGCACCAGCAAGCGGTCTTCACGCGGGGAAAACCTGAACTACAAGCAAAAAAAACTGTGTGATACCTGATGTGCAATTATTCTGACACACCTGTCCCGTGTTCTGCTGCTACCTGTAGTTCAAAGCCAACCTGGAGAAGACCAAGCAGAGCCAGGAGACTGCCAACAAGGAGCTGGTGGGGGAAGTGAAGAACCTTCAGCAGGCCAAGACCGAGTCGGAACACAAGAGGAAGAAACTGGAGGCGCAGCTGCAGGAAGTGACGGCCAGGGTCGGCGAGGGGGAGCGCAGCAGGGCGGAGCTAACGGAGCGTGCGCACAAACTGCAGGTGACGTACTTTCACTTCCCGACAATCCTCTTTTGAAAGTACCGGACTTGCTCCCCACGGGACCAAGGTCAGCCATGAATGCTCTGCATCCAAAATACTGTATCAACAAACAAAACACCAAGAAGGGTACTTGTATGTGGACTGGCTGGTACTGTAGAGGTTCAAATGTGAACAGGACCCATCCTTGGTCCCTGGGGGACCAATGGAATTGTTCGGTCGGCCATTTAGCGCATTATGGACTCACCCTCGTTGTGGAGAAAACACAAAGAAATGCACACAACGCAGCCATTCATCCATTTTCTACGGCTTGTCCCAGTGGGAAAAAAAAAATTCAAAGTATAAAAATTCAGTATGAAAAAACTTCAGAGCACTCCACTCACCCTGGACAATCAAACTATTAGTTAGAAAAACTTCCAGGAATTCACGGTTTTCCAAAGCCTTGGAAAGTTTTCACAGTCCACATTTTTCAACCGTTTTTGAGCGTTCCGTCTTCAAAAAATTCCTCTTAGTTGGGATAACACATTTTTTTTACCCCCAATTTCCCGGTTTTCCCCAAATTCCAGGAATTCCGAAACACCCATTTTACATCAAACTGTTACTACGTTAACATCTTTTAACCGATACCAAAAATTCCAAGACCAACCCATTCCCATCATCTTGGACAATTGTGCTAGTATCAATATTTTCAAAAATTCCGGGTTTACCCAAAATTCCCAACTTTTGTCTTTGAAATAAATGGACATATTTATAGTTCTGCAATGCCTTACCTTCTCAAAATTGCGCCCCATTTTTAGACCCAAGTCCGACTTTTCAACCATCCACCCACTACTCTTCCCATAAATCGACGCAAAACTTGTTTTCCCTTTTCCATAATTCCTGTTTTTCCCCGAATTTTCCAGTAATTTTCTCCCCATTGACAATGAATAGGAAATATACAATCCACTGCATACCCCAAATTTCTCATCTGATTGAAACTGTTCCAACATCCACACACTCCACTCACCCTGGACAATCAAACTATTAATTCCAAAAATTCCAGGAATTCGCGGTTTTCCAAAGCCCAATTTTCACCTTTTCTTGTAAAGTTTTCACAGTCCACATTTTTCAACCGTTTTTGAGCGTTCCGTCTTCAAAACATTCCTCTTAGTTGGGATAACACATTTTTTTTCCCCCCAATTTCCCGGTTTTCCCCAAATTCCAGGAATTCCGAAACACCCATTTTACATCAAACTGTTACTACGTTAACATCTTTTAACCGATACCAAAAATTCCAAGACCAACCCATTCCCATCATCTTGGACAATTGTGCTAGTATCAATATTTTCAAAAATTCCTGGTTTACCCAAAATTCCCAACTTTTGTCTTTGAAATAAATGGACATATTTATAGTTCTGCAATGCCTTACCTTCTCAAAATTGCGCCCCATTTTTAGACCCAAGTCCGACTTTTCAACCATCCACCCACTACTCTTCCCATAAATCGACGCAAAACTTGTTTTCCCTTTTCCATAATTCCTGTTTTTCCCCGAATTTTCCAGTAATTTTCTCCCCATTGACAATGAATAGGAAATATACAATCTACTGCATATCCCAAATTTGTCATCTGATTGAAACTGTTCCAACATCCACACACTCCACTCACCCTGGACAATCAAACTATTAATTCCAAAAATTCCAGGAATTTGCGGTTTTCCAAAGCCCAATTTTCCCCTTTTCTTGTAAAGTTTTCACAGTCCACATTTTTCAACCGTTTTTGAGCGTTCCGTCTTCAAAAAATTCCTCTTAGTTGGGATAACAAATTTTTTGACCCCCAATTTCCCGGTTTTCCCCAAATTCCAGGAATTCCGAAACACCCATTTTACATCAAACTCTTACTACGTTAACATCTTTTAACCGATACCAAAAATTCCAAGACCAACCCATTCCCATCATCTTGGACAATTGTGCTAGTATCAATATTTTCAAAAATTCCGGGTTTACCCAAAATTCCCAAATTTTGTCTTTGAAATAAATGGACATATTTATAGTTCTGCAATGCCTTACCTTCTCAAAATTGCGCCCCATTTTTAGACCCAAGTCCGACTTTTCAACCATCCACCCACTACTCTTCCCATAAATCGACGCAAAACTTGTTTTCCCTTTTCCATAATTCCTGTTTTTCCCCGAATTTTCCAGTAATTTTCTCCCCATTGACAATGAATAGGAAATATACAATCTACTGCATATCCCAAATTTGTCATCTGCTTGAAACTGTTCCAACATCCACACACTCCACTCACCCTGGACAATCAAACTATTAATTCCAAAAATTCCAGGAATTCGCGGTTTTCCAAAGCCCAATTTTCACCTTTTCTTGTAAAGTTTTCACAGTCCACATTTTTCAACCGTTTTTGAACGTTCCGTCTTCAAAAAATTCCTCTTAGTTGGGATAACAAATATTTTGACCCCCAATTTCCCGGTTTTCCCCAAATTCCAGGAATTCCGAAACACCCATTTTACATCAAACTGTTACTACGTTAACATCTTTTAACCGATACCAAAAATTCCAAGACCAACCGATTCCCATCATCTTGGACAATTGTGCTAGTATCAATATTTTCAAAAATTCCGGGTTTACCCAAAATTCCCAACTTTTGTCTTTGAAATAAATGGACATATTTATAGTTCTCCAATGCCTTACCTTCTCAAAATTGCGCCCCGTTTTTAGACCCAAGTCCGACTTTTCAACCATCCACCCACTATTCCCATAAATCGACGCAAAACTTGTTTTTCCTTTTCCATAATTCCTGTTTTTCCCCAAATTTTCCATTGACAATGAATAGGAAATATACAATCCACTGCATACCCCAAATTTCTCATCTGCTTGAAACTGTTCCAACATCCACACACTCCACTCACCCTGGACAATCAAACTATTAGTTCCAAAAATTCCAGGAATTCACGGTTTTCCAAAGCCCAATTTTCACCTTTTCTTGGAAACTTTTCACACTCCACATTTTTCAACCTTTTTTGACCGTTCCGTCTTCAAAACATTCCTCCAAGTTGGAACAGCAAATTTTTTCGCCATTTTCCCGGTTTCCCTGAAATTCCAGGAATTCCGTAACACCCATTTATAATCAGACTGTTACAGTACTACGTCAGCATTTTTTAACTGATACCAAAAATTCCAAGACCAACCCATTCATATCATCGAGGACAGTAATGCTCATATCAATATTTTCTAAAATTGCCGGTTTTCCCTGAATTCCCAAAATTTCAGGAAATTCCTTTTTAAAATGAATGGATGTATTCATAGTTCTACGATGCCCTAAATTCTCTCAATTTTGCGCCATTTTTTAACCCAAGTCTGACTTTTCAACCATCCTCCCACACTACTCTTCCCATATATCGACGCAAAACATGTGTTTCCTTCCCCAAAATTCCCGTTTTTCGCGGAACTTTTCAGTAATTTTCTCTCCATTGACAATAAATAAGAAATATACAATCTACTGCATGTCCCACATTTCTCATCTGATTGGAACCGTTTCACACTCCACTCACCTTAGACAATAAAACTATTAGTTAAAAAAAATTCCAGGAATGAACAGTTTTCCAAAGCCCTATTTTCACCTCCTCTTGGAATGTTTTCACAATCTACATATTTCAACCGTTTTTGACCGTTCCGTCTTCAAAACATTCCTCTTAGTTGGGACAACACATTCAACAGTTAGTTGGGACAACACATTTTTCCCAATTTCCCAGTTTTCCCGAAATTCCAGGAAGTCCGAAACACCCATTTCAAATCAAACTGTAACTACGTCAGCATTTTTTAACCGATACCAAAAATTCCAACACCAACCCATTCATATCCTTGAGGACAATTGAGCTAGTGTTTTCTGAACTTCCCGGTTTACCCCGAATTCCTAAATTTTAAGGATATTCTCTTTGAAATAAATTGACATTTTTATAGTTCTACAATGCCCTAAATTCTCTAAATTGTGCGCCATTTTTAGACCCAAGTCTGACTTTTCAACCATCCAACCACTACTCTTCCCATATATCGACGCAAAACATGTTTTTCCTTTCCCAAAATTCCTGGAATTTTCCAGTACTTTTCTCCCCATTGACAATGAATAGGAAATACACATCCTATTGTGTATCCCGCATTTCTCATCCAATTTAAACCGTTCCAACATCCACATACTCCACTCACCTTGGACAATCAAACTATTCGTTCGAAAAATTCCAGGAATTCACCGTTTTCCAAAGCCCAATTTTCCCCTCTTTCTTGGAAAGTTTTCACGGTCGACATTTTTTGACCGTTTTTTGACCGTTCCATCTTCCAAAAATTCCTCAACGCATTTTTTCCCCAATTTCCCGGTTTTCCTGAAATTCCCGGAATTCCGAAACACCCATTTCAAATCAAACTGTTACCACGTCAGCATTTTTTAACCGATACCAAAAATTCCAACACCAACCCATTCATATCCTTGAGGACAATTGAGCTAGTGTTTTCTGAACTTCCCGGTTTTCCCCGAATTCCTAAATTTTAAGGATATTCTCTTTGAAATAAATTGACATTTTTATAGTTCTACAATGCCCTAAATTCTCTAAATTGTGCGCCATTTTTAGACCCAAGTCTGACTTTTCAACCATCCAACCACTACTCTTCCCATATATCGACGCAAAACATGTTTTTCCTTTCCCAAAATTCCTGGAATTTTCCAGTACTTTTCTCCCCATTGACAATGAATAGGAAATACACATCCTATTGTGTATCCCGCATTTCTCATCCAATTTAAACCGTTCCAACATCCACATACTCCACTCACTTTGGACAATCAAACTATTCGTTCGAAAAATTCCAGGAATTCACGGTTTTCCGAAGCCCAATTTTCACCTCTTTCTTGGAAAGTTTTCACGGTCGAAATTTTTTGACCGTTCCATCTTCCAAAAATTCCTCAACACATTTTTTCCCCAATTTCCCGGTTTTCCTGAAATTCCCGGAATTCCAAAACACCCATTTCAAATCAAACTGTTACCACGTCAGCATTTTTTAACCGATATCAAAAATTCCAAGACCAACCCATTCATATCATCGAGGACAATTGTGCTAGTATCAATATTTTTCAAAATTCTCTGTTATCCCGGAATTCCCAAATTTGCAGGAAATTCTCTTTGAAATAAACGGACGTATTTATGCCCTACATTCTCATTTTTAGACCCAAGTCCGACTTTTCAACCATCCACCCACTACTCTTCCTATATATCCACGCAAAACATGTTTTTCCTGTCCCAAAACTCCCGGTTTTCTGGAATTTCTAGTATTTTTCTCTCCGTTGACAACGAATGGGCATTATACAATCTACTACATATCCCACATTTCTCACCGGATTGGAACAGTTCCAACATCCCCACACTCCACACACCCTGAACAATCAAGTCAGCTTATTTCTCGGTTCTGAAAATTCCCTGATTATCCGGAATTACCAGGAACTCCCACCTATGGTTAATGAATGGGCAATATACAAACCTCCATATCCCACATTTCTCACCGGATTACAACAGTTTCAACATCCACACACTCCACTCACCCTGGATATTTAGGCCATCATGTTCCTCGGTTCTAAAAATTCCCTGTTTACCCGGAATTACCAGGAATTACCCCCTTATTCATAATGAATGGCCAATATACAAATCTCTCCATATCCAACATTTTTCAACCGATTCGAACCGTTCCAACATCGACACACTCCACTCGCCCTGGGTATTCAAGCCAGCAAGTTGCTCGGTTCTGAAATTCCCTGATTACCTGGAATTACCAGGAACTAGCACCTATTCTTAATGATTGGGCAAAATACAAACCTCTCCATATCCCACATTTCTCACCGGATTCCAACAGTTCCAACATCCACACACTCCACTCACCCTAGATATTTAAGTCAGCATGTTTTTCGGGTCGAAAAATTCCCTGATTACCAGGAATTACCAGGAATTACCCCTTTTGATAGTGAATGGGCAATACCTCTCCATATCCCACATTTCTCACCGGATTCCAACAGTTCCAACATCCACACACTCCACTCACCCTAGATATTTAAGTCAGCATGTTTTTCGGTTCGAAAAATTCCCTGATTACCAGGAATTACCAGGAATTACCCCTTTTGATAGTGAATGGGCAATACCTCTCCATATCCCACATTTCTCATCGGATTCCAACAGTTCCAACATCCACACACTCCACTCGCCCTGGGCATTCAAGCCAGCAAGTTGCTCGGTTCTGAAATTCCCTGATTACCTGGAATTACCAGGAACTAGCACCTATTCTTAATGATTGGGCAAAATACAAACCTCTCCATATCCCACATTTCTCACCGGATTCCAACATCCACACACTCCACTCACCCTAGATATTTAATTCAGCATGTTTCTCAGTTCGAAAAATTCCCTGATTACCAGGAATTACCACCAATTGTTAATGAATCGGCAATATACACACCTCACCATAGCTGACATTTCTCACCAATTCCAACAGTTCCAACATTTACACACTCCACTCACCCTGGATATTTAAGCAAGCATATTTCTTGGTTCTAAAGATTCCCTGATTACCCGGAATTACCAGGAATCACCCCCCTATTGATAATGAATTGGCAATATATACACCTCTCCAAATCCAATATTTCTCACCGGATTCCAACAGTTCCAACATCCACACACTCCACTCACCCTGGATATTTAAGACAGCATATTCCTCAGCTCTAAAAATTCCCTGATTACCCGGAATTACCAGGAACTCCCACCTATTGTTAATGATTGGGCAAAATACAAACCTCTCCATATCCCACATTTCTCACCGGATTCCAACAGTGCCAACATCCACACATTCCACTCACCCTGGATATTTAAGCCAGCATCTTTATCAGTTATACAAATTCCCTGATTACCAGGAATAACTGGGAATGACCCCCCCTTATTGATAATGAATGGGCAATATACAAACTTCTCCATATCCCACATTTTTCATTCGATTCAAACCTTTCCAACATCCACACACTCCACTCACTAAGCATTCAAGCCAGCAAGTTGCTCAGTTCTGAAATTCCATGATTACCCGGAATTACCAGGAATTACCACCTATTGATAATGAATTGGCAATATACACACCTCTCCATATCCCACATTTCTCACCGGATTCCAACAGTTCCAACATCCACACACTCCTCTCACCCTGGACATTCAAGCCAGCATGTTTCTCGGCTCTAAAAATTCCCTGATTACCTGGAATTACCAGGAACTCCCACCTATGGTTAATGAATGGGCAATATACAAACCTCTCCATATCCCACATTACTCACCAGATTAAAACAGTTCTAACATCCACACATTGCAGTCACCCTGGACATTCAAGCCAAAAAGTTGCTCAGTTCTGAAATTCCCTGATTACCCGGAATTACCAGGAACTCCCACCTATTGTTAATGAATGGGCAAAATACAAACACCTTCATAATCCCACATTTCTCACCGGATTCAAACAGTTCTAACATCCACACACTCCACTCACCCTTAAGCCAGCATGTTTCTAAGTTCTAAAAATTCTCTGATTACCAGGAATTACCACCTATTGTTAATGAATGGGCACTATACACACCTCTCCATATCTGACCTTTCTCACCGGATTCCAACAGTTCCAACATCCACACATTCCACTCACCCTAGAAAATCAAGCCAGCATGTTTTTCGGTTCTGAGTATCCCCTGATTACCAGGAACCCCCCTCCCCTATTGATAATGAATGGGCAATATACAAACCTCTCCATACCCCACATTTTTCATCAGATTCGAACCGTTCCAACATCCACACGCTCCACTCACTCTAAGCATTCAAGCCAGCAAGTTGCTCGGTTCTGAAATTCCCTGATTACCCGGAATTACCAGGAACTCCCACCTATTGTTAATGAATGGGCAAAATACAAACACCTTCATAATCCCACATTTCTCACCGGATTCAAACAGTTCTAACATTCACACACTCCACTCACCCTTAAGCCAGCTTGTTTCTCAGTTCTAAAAATTCTCTGATTACCAGGAATTACCACCTATTGTTAATGAATGGGCACTATACACACCTCTCCATATCTGACCTTTCTCACCGGATTCCAACAGTTCCAACATCCACACATTCCACTCACCCTAGAAAATCAAGCCAGCATGTTTTTCGGTTCTGAGTATCCCCTGATTACCAGGAACCCCCCTCCCCTATTGATAATGAATGGGCAATATACAAACCTCTCCATATCCCACATTTTTCATCAGATTCGAACCGTTCCAACATCCACACACTCCACTCACTAAGCATTCAAGCCAGCAAGTTGCTCAGTTCTGAAATTCCATGATTACCCGGAATTACCAGGAATTACCACCTATTGATAATGAATTGGCAATATACACACCTCGCCATATCCCACATTTCTCACCGGATTCCAACAGTTCCAACATCCACACACTCCTCTCACCCTGGACATTCAAGCCAGCATGTTTCTCGGCTCTAAAAATTCCCTGATTACCTGGAATTACCAGGAACTCTCACCTATGGTTAATGAATGGGCAATATACAAACCTCTCCATATGCCACATTACTCACCAGATTAAAACAGTTTCTACATCCACACATTCCACTCACCCTGGATATTTAAGCCAGCATGTTCCTTGGTTCTGGAAATTCCCTGATTACCCGGAATTACCAGGAATTACCCCCATATTCATAATGAATGGGCAATACACAAACCTCTCCATATCCCACATTTCTCACCGGATTCCAACAGTTCCAACATCCACACACTCCACTCACCCTGGGCATTCAAGCCAAAAAATTGCTCAGTTCTGAAATTCCCTGATTACCCGGAATTACCAGGAACTCCCACCTATTGTTAATGAATGGGCAAAATACAAACACCTTCATAATTCCACATTTCTCACCGGATTCAAACAGTTCTAACATTCACACACTCCACTCACCCTTAAGCCAGCTTGTTTCTCAGTTCTAAAAATTCCCTGATTACCAGGAATTACCACCTATTGTTAATGAATGGGCAATACACAAACCTCTCCATATCCCACATTACTCACCAGATTAAAACAGTTCTAACATCCACACATTGCACTCACCCTGGGCATTCAAGCCAAAAAGTTGCTCAGTTCTGAAATTCCCTGATTACCCGGAATTACCAGGAACTCCTACCTATTGTTAATGAATGGGCAAAATACAAACACCTTCATAATTCCACATTTCTCACCGGATTCAAACAGTTCTAACATTCACACACTCCACTCACCCTTAAGCCAGCTTGTTTCTCAGTTCTAAAAATTCCCTGATTACCAGGAATTACCACCTATTGTTAATGAATGGGCACTATACACACCTCACCATATCTGACCTTTCTCACCGGATTCCAACAGTTCCAACATCCACACATTCCACTCACCCTAGAAAATCAAGCCAGCATGTTTTTCGGTTCTGAGTATCCCCTGATTACCAGGAACCCCCCTCCCCTATTGATAATGAATGGGCAATATACAAACCTCTCCATATCCCACATTTTTCCTCAGATTCGAACCGTTCCAACATCCACATACTCCACTCACTCTAAGCATTCAAGCCAGCAAGTTGCTCGGTTCTGAAATTCCCTGATTACTCGGAATTACCAGGAATTCCCACCTATTGATAATGAATGGGCAATAGACACGCCTCCATATCCCATATTTCTCACCGGATTCCAACAGTTCCAACAACCACACACTCCACTCACCCTGGACTTTGAAGCATTTCAGTTCCTCTCAGGCGGTAGGCGGGTCATAAAACTAGGCCAGTCACACGTAGTTCGTACCAGAATTGCAAATTGTTACTGACCAAAGATTCAGTAACTGACACAGACCAAAGCGTCTGTGTCAGTTACTGAAGAGCATGTTTCGGTACGAATGGCAAGTTCATCATAATGTAAAAGTCAGTTGTCCTACACTGACCATGTCCCCGTACAGACCGAGCTGGACAACGTGTCGGCCATGCTGGAGGACGCCGAGAGAAAAGGCATCAAGATGACAAAAGACGTTGCTGGACTGGAAAGCCAACTCCAGGACACGCAGGTTCTCCAAGTTCAGTTCTCTGGCTTCCCAACTATCAATGAGCTAACTCGGTATATTCCCGTAGGAGCTTCTCCAGGAGGAGACTCGCCAGAAACTGAACATCAGCGGCCGCGCGCGACAGCTGGAGGAGGAGAAGAACGCCCTCCAGGAGCAGCAGGAGGAGGACGAGGCGGCTCGCAAAAACCTGGACAAGCAGTTGCTGCTCCTCCAGGCTCAGGTAGGTCTCCCGTGTCGCTCCGTCGGCCTCTCCGTTTGACTTCCTCTTCTGTTCGCAGCTCTCAGAGAGCAAGAAGAAGCTAGAGGAGGACACCGGGACCATCGATGGTCTGGAGGAGGCCAAGAAGAAGCTGCTGAAGGACGCGGAGCTGTCGGCCCAGCGTCTGGAGGAGAAGACAATGGCTTTTGAAAAGATGGAGAAGACCAAGACCCGTCTGCAGCAGGAGCTGGATGACCTGACCGTTGACCTGGATCACCAGAGGCAGACCGTGTCCAGCCTGGAGAAGAAACAAAAGAAGTTTGACCAGGTCAGATGAAATAGGGTTAGGTTTTGGTTAGAGTTAGAGGGTTAGGGTCTAGGGTAGGGTTGGGGTTAGGGTTTGTGTCGCGTCCGAGTGTTGACACGCTCAAGATTGCACGCACGTGAAAGAGTCCTTTAAAAGGGATGCAGCTTTATGGAAGGTCTGGGTTACTTTCTATCAGGTTCAAACGCCAAACTATTTATTAAACGAGACAGGAAGCAAGGAATCAAGCAGAGACAGGATTCAATTCAGCGCATTTGTCCCTGCACCCTCGTAGAGAGTCACCCCACCACTCTGAGGAAAGGATTACACGCCTCCGCATTTATTTGAGCATTTTCTGATTACATAGCAGCAGCTGCTTCTAAGGGGAAGGGTCATAAACAGCTGCCATACTCGGTCATAAACAGTTCAAAGAAAAGGTGCTTGGAGCGGTGGATTTCGGGTTAGGATAAGGCCCTTCCTGTGGCTGTCCAAGATCTGAGAAACCGACACCTCTACGGCGCACACAGTAGAAGTTTGCAAGCCGTCTGCCTTCTGCTTGATAAGATCAAAGACAGCTTTTGTCTTCACGCAGGGCAACCTGAACTAATAGGCTAGGATAGGACTCTAAGATAGGATAGGACTTTATTGTCATTGCACCAGTACAACAAAACTTTGTTTTCAGCACAAACCCATTCAAGATTAAACAAACAAACAGTGTACAGGGTTACAGAACAGGATTGCTGATGGTTCGCCACAAGGTGCTACTTAAAAGATGGGAAAAAGGTAAAAGAAGAAGATGATTAGTAAAAAAAAATACAACCTAGACTGGGCTCCTATGGGGGCCTAGTCTGGACTGGGGAAAAAACTTCCATGCCATGCACACATACAAATGTTACATTTAATCACAAAAACTTGCACCGGGGGGGTTTGGGGGCCCTGAAGGTCGAGTGCTGGTATGAAGCACTGCCAGGCGTCCATCGACCCGAAGGGGAATCAAGCAGTGGTGAAGGCGTGGGGTGAGTGTGTATATGCCCATTGTGTTGGGTGTGTTGATGTAGTGTCCATAGGCCTGGGGCCGTTCTGCATGCAAGCAAAAGTTTGACTTCCAGGTGTTGTTGAGGAGGGAGGGAGGTCAAAATCGCCCATCATTGAGGAGTCCTCGGGAGGATGTTTTCAGAGCTCCCTGCCCCTTTTGTTGCATCAAGGCCATTCGAGGGAGTCAAGTCGTAGGTTAGGAATTTGTTTTTGTTGGGGCCCTGGAGGTCGACTGCTGCTATAAAGTGCTGCCAGCCGCCCATCAGCCTGAAGGGGAATCAAGCGGTGGTGAAGGCTTGGGGTGGGGGTGGGGGGGTGTATATGCACATTGTCTTGGGTGTGTTGATGTAGTGTCCATAGGCCTGGAACAGTTCTGCATGCAAACAAAGGTTCGACTCTTGGTGTCGTTGAGGAGGGAGGGAGGTCAAAAGCGTCCATCATGGAGGAGTCCTCGGGGGGATGTTTTCAGAACAGTCTGCTCCTGTTGTTGCATCAAGGCCATTTCAGGGAGTCAAATCTTAGATTAGGATTTTGTTTTTGTCGCGGCTCTGGAGGTCGACTGCTGCTATGAAGCGCTGCCAGCCGTCCATCACTCCGAAGGGGAATCAAGCGGGGGTGAAGGCGTGGGGTGGGGGTGTGTGTGTGTGTGTGTGTGTGTGTGTGTATATGCCCATTGCCTGGAGTGTGTTGATGTAGTGTCCATAGGCCTGGGGCCGTTCTGTGTGCCAGCCAAAGTTCCACTTACAGGTGTCCTTGAGGAGGGAGGGAGGTCAAAAGCGTCCATCATTGAGGAGTCCTCGAGAGGGTGTTTTCAGAACAGCCTGCTCCTGTTGTTGCATCTAGGCCATTCGAGGGAGTCAAATCATAGATTAAGATTTTTTTGTTGCGGCTCTGGAGGTCGACTGCTGCTATGAAGCGCTGCCAGCCGTCCATCAGTCCGAAGGGGAATCAAGCAGGGGTGAAGGCGTGGGGCGGGTGTGTGTGTGTGTGTGTATATGCCCATTGCCTGGAGTGTGTTGATGTAGTGTCCATAGGCCAGGGGCCGTTCTGTGTGCAAGCAAAAGTTCGACTTCCAGGTGTCCTTGAGGAGGGAGGGAGGTCAAAAGCGTCCATCATTGAGGAGTCCTCGGGGGGATGTTTTCAGAACAGCCTGCTCCTGTTGTTGCATCCAGGCCATTCGAGGGAGTCAAATCTTAGATTAGGATTTTGTTTTTGTCGCGGCTCTGGAGGTCGACTGCTGCTATGAAGCGCTGCCAGCCGTCCATCAGTCCGAAGGGGAATCAAGCGGGGGTTAAGGCGTGGGGCGGGGGTGTGTGTGTATATGCCCATTGCCTGGAGTGTGTTGATGTAGTGTCCATAGGCCTGGGGCCGTTCTGTGTGCAAGCAAAAGTTCGACTTCCAGGTGTCCTTGAGGAGGGAGGGAGGTCTAAAGCGTCCATCATTGAGGAGTCCTCGGGGGGGTGTTTTCAGAACAGCCTGCTCCTGTTGTTACATCTAGGCCATTCGAGGGAGTCAAATCTTAGATTAGGATTAGGATTTTGTTTTTGTCGCGGCTCTGGAGGTCGACTGCTGCTATGAAGCGCTCCGAAGGGGAATCAAGCGGGGGTGAAGGCGTGGGGCGGGGGTGTGTGTGTGTATATGCTCATTGTCTTGAGTGTGTTGATGTAGTGTCCATATGCCTGGGTCCGTTATGTGTGCCAGCCAAAGTTCGACTTCCAGGTGTCCTTGAGGAGGGAGGGAGGTCAAAAGCGTCCATCATGGAGGAGTCCTCGGGGGGATGTTTTCAGAACAGCCTGCTCCTGTTGTTGCATCAAGGCCATTTCAGGGAGTCAAATCTTAGATTAGGATTTTGTTTTTGTCGCGGCTCTGGAGGTCGACTGCTGCTATGAAGCGCTGCCAGCCGTCCATCACTCCGAAGGGGAATCAAGCGGGGGTGAAGGCGTGGGGTGGGTGTGTGTGTGTGTGTGTGTGTGTGTTTGTGTGTGTTTGTGTGTGTTTGTGTATGCCCATTGCCTGGAGTGTGTTGATGTAGTGTCCATAGGCCTGGGGCCGTTCTGTGTGCCAGCCAAAGTTCGACTTACAGGTGTCCTTGAGGAGGGAGGGAGGTCAAAAGCATCCATCATTGAGGAGTCCTCGAGGGGGTGTTTTCAGAACAGCCTGCTCCTGTTGTTGCATCTAGGCCATTCGAGGGAGTCAAATCATAGATTAAGATTTTTTTGTTGCGGCTCTGGAGGTCGACTGCTGCTATGAAGCGCTGCCAGCCGTCCATCAGTCCGAAGGGGAATCAAGCGGGGGTGAAGGCGTGGGGCGGGGGTGTGTGTGTATATGCCCATTGCCTGGAGTGTGTTGATGTAGTGTCCATAGGCCTGGGGCCGTTCTGTGTGCAAGCAAAAGTTTGACTTCCAGGTGTCCTTGAGGAGGGAGGGAGGTCTAAAGCGTCCAATCATTGAGGAGTCCTCGAGGGGATGTTTTCAGAACAGCTTGCTCCTGTTGTTGCATCCAGGCCATTCGAGGGAGTCAAATCTTAGATTAGGATTTTGTTTTTGTTGTGGCTCTGGAGGTCGACTGCTGCTATGAAGCGCTCCGAAGGGGAATCAAGCGGGGGTGAAGGCGTGGGGCGGGGGTGTGTGTGTGTGTATATGCTCATTGTCTTGAGTGTGTTGATGTAGTGTCCATATGCCTGGGGCCGTTCTGTGTGCCAGCCAAAGTTCGACTTCCAGGTGTCCTTGAGGAGGGAGGGAGGTCTAAAGCGTCCATCATTGAGCAGTCCTCGAGGGGATGTTTTCAGAACAGCTTGCTCCTGTTGTCGCATCTAGGCCATTCGAGGGAGTCAAATCTTGGATTAGGATTTTGTTTTTGTTGTGGCTCTGGAGGTCGACTGCTGCTATGAAGCGCTCCGAAGGGGAATCAAGCGGGGGTGAAGGCGTAGGGTGTGTGTGTGTGTATATGCCCATTGTTTTGAGTGTGTTGATGTAGTGTCCATATGCCTGGGGCCGTTCTGTGTGCCAGCCAAAGTTCGACTTCCAGGAGGGAGGGAGGTCAAAAGCGTCCATCATAAAGGAGTCCTCGGGGGGATGTTTTCAGAACAGCCTGCTCCTGTTGTTGCATCAAGGCCATTTCAGGGAGTCAAATCATAGATTAGGATTTAGTTTTTTCCGCTAACAGACATTACAATGGCTTGTCTGTTCTATTCCAATTTTTTGTGTGATGACTTATAAACGTTATTCTGACATGATCGATACAGATGTCGACACTATCGATACCTACAGTATCAGTAAATACCTTATTCCTCCGCAGATGCTAGCCGAGGAGAAGAGCATCTCGGCCCGCTACGCAGACGAGCGTGACCGGGCCGAGGCCGAGGCGAGGGACAAGGAGACCAAAGCTCTGTCCGTGACCAGAGCGCTGGACGAGGCTCTGGAGGCCAAGGAGGAGCTGGAGCGGGCCAACAAGCAGCTCCGTGGCGAAATGGAGGACCTGATGAACTCCAAGGACGACGTCGGCAAGAACGTGAGCCTTTCCGCGGCGCTAAAACACCCCCCCCGGTTTGTGTCTGTCCGGTGCTGACCTCCGGTTGCTGGGCTCTCTGGGACCAAGGTGCACGAGCTGGAGAAGTCCAAGCGCACTCTGGAGCAGCAGCTGGAGGAGATGAAGACCCAGCTGGAGGAGCTGGAGGACGAGCTGCAGGGCACGGAGGACGCCAAGCTGCGCCTGGAGGTCAACATGCAGGCCACCAAGGCCCAGTACGAGCGGGACCTGCAGGCCAAGGACGAGCAGAACGAGGAGAAGAAGAGGGCGCTGGTCAAGCAGGTGCCGCCTCTCTATCTCTCTCTCTCTCTCTCTCTCGCCGCAGCGCCTTGACTTGGCTCCTCCCACTCAGGTGCGGGAGATGGAGGCGGAGCTGGAGGACGAGAGGAAGCAGAAGGCCTCGGCGGTGGCCGCCAAGAAGAAGCTGGAGATGGACCTGAAGGACGTGGAGGGGCAGATCCAAGGAGCCGGAAAGGGGCGGGACGAAGCCATCAAGCAACTACGCAAGTTACAGGTGAGAGGCGGGGCCACACAGGTGAGAGGCGGGGCCACACCTGCTCCTCATTTCACCTTCAGGGCTCCTCAAGTTGGGTCTTAAAACTAAGTCCTACTTATTTGTTTTTTTCAACGCTTAAATCTGGAGAGCAACATAAGATCCTTCGATATAAGGTTGTATTGTTTTTTTTGGTTTTTGTATGGCAAACACAAAATATACAATATTTCCCCCAAAAATATTTTTAGGGTGAAATATTTGATGTGTTTGGAGCCTTAAATAGGTCAATAATTTGTAACATTTAATTTGATGAAACATTATTTTAGAGCAATTACAGTTGACGAAAAAAATCCACTAAAATTCTTACAGATCCAAAAAATCCCAGCCCATTAAAGAGTTATAAATACTATTATTATTATGGATATCGTTTACATTTTTTGACAGTTAACGCTTAAATCTTTCTTTTTTTCTTTTTTAGGGTTTATGCCCTTTTTTTTTTATTATCATTATTTTTTAAACCTTTTAGTTTTAGCGCAAACACAAAATATACAATATTTTCCCTAAAAAAAAAATTCTGGTGAACTATTTTGTTGTGTTTGGAGCCTTTTAATTTGATTAAACATTATTTTTGCTTGATCACAGTTAAAAAAAGTTCCACTAAAATTCTTAGGGATCCCCAAAAAAAACAGCTCATTAAACTCTTTAAAATAATTAATATTATATATATTATTTTAATTTTTTGACTGTTAACGCTTAAATCTTTGGACCAACTTTAAATTTGTTGATATAAAATGTTATTTTTTATTTTTTTTATTTTTATTTTTTTTAAAACTTGTTATTTTAGTGCAAACACAAAATATACAATATTTCCCCCAAACTATTTTTAGGGTGAAATATTTGATGTGTTTGGAGCCTTATAAAATTCAATAATTCATAACTTTTAATTTGATTAAACATTATTTTTGAGCAATTACAGTTGACAAAAATTTCCACAAAAATCCTTAGGGATCCAAAAAAATCCCAGCTCATTAAAGTGTTAAAAATAATATTATTATTATATATATTATTTTAATTTTTTGATTGTTAATGTTTAAATCTTTACACCTTCAGATTTGTTAATATATTTTTATTCTTTTTTTTTTAATGTTTTATGCTTTTAAAAAAAAAAAAAAAAGTTTTTTTTTTTGTGCAAACACAAAATATACAATATTTCCCCCAAAATATTTTTCTGGTGAACTATTTTGTTGTGTTTGGAGCCTTTTAATTTGATTAAATATTATTTTTGCATGATCACAGTTGAAAAAATGTTCCAGTAAAATTTTTAGGGATCCAAAAAACCCCAGCTCATTAAAGTGTTCAAAATAATTAATATTATATATATTATTTTAATGTTTTGACTGTTAACGCTTAAATCTTTAGACCAACTTTAAATGTGTTGATATAAAGTTTTATTTTTAATTTTTTTCATTTATGTTTTTTTAACAAGCAAACACAAAATATACAATATTTCCCCAAAAATATTTTTAGGGTGAAACATTTGATGTGTTTGGAGCCTGAAAAAATGTAATAATTCATAACATTTAATTTGATTAAACATTATTTTAGAGCAATTACAGTTGACGAAAAAATCCACTAAAATTCTTAGGGATCCAAAAAATCCCAGCTCATTAAAGTGTTAAAAATAATATTATTATTATATATATTATTTTAATTTTTTAACTGTTAACGCTTAAATCTTTGGACCAACTTCAGATTTGTTGGTATAATTTTAGTTTTTATGTTTTATGCTTTTTTTAAAAAAACAAAAACAAAGTTTTTTAGTGCAAACACAAAATATACAATCCATCCATTTCCTACTGCTTATTCCCTTTCGGAGTCGTGGGGGGCGCTCATTAAAGTGTTCAAAATAATTAATATTATTTATATTATTTTAATTTTTTGACTGTTAACGCTTAAATCTTTAGACCAACTTTAAATTTGTTGATATAAAGGTTTTTTTTTTTTTTGTTTGTTTTTTTAAAACCTGTTATTTTAGTGCAAACACAAAATATACCAAATTTCCCCCAAAATATTTTTAGGGTGAAATATTTGATGTGTTTGGAGCCTTATAAAATTCAATAATTCATAACATTTAATTTGATTAAACATTATTTTAGAGCAATTACAGTTGACAAAAATTTCCACAAAAATCCTTAGGGATCCAAAAAATCCCAGTTCATTAAAGTGTTAAAAATAATATTACTATTATATATATTATTTTAATTTTTGGATTAACGCTTAAATCTTTACACCTTCAGATTTGTTGATATATTTTTTTTTTTTTTTTTTAATGTTTTATCCTTTTTAAAAAAAAATAAAAAAATTTTTTTGTGCAAACACAAAATATACAATATTTCCCCCAAAATATTTTTCTGGTGAAAAATGTTGTTGTTTGGAGCCTTTTAATTTGATTAAACATTATTTTTGCTTGATCACAGTTGAAAAAATGTTCCACTAAAATTTTTAGAGATCCAAAAAACCCCAGCTCATTAAAGTGTTCAAAATAATTAATATTATATATATTATTTTAATTTTTTGACTGTTAACGCTTAAATCTTTAGACCAACTTTAAATTTGTTGATATAAAGTTTCATTTTTTTTTATTTATGTTTTTTTAAAACCTGTTATTTTAGTGCAAACACAAAATATACAATATTTCCCCAAAAATATTTTTAGGGTGAAATATTTGATGTGTTTGGAGCCTTACAAAATTCAATAATTCATAACATTAAATTTGATTAAACATTATTTTTGAGCAATTACAGTTGACAAAAATTTCAACAAAACTTCTTAGGGATCCAAAAAATCCCAGCTCATTAAAGTGTTAAAAATAATAATATTATTATTATATATATTGTTTTAATTTTTTGACTGTTAACGCTTAAATCTTTAGACCAAGTTCAGATTTGTTGATATAAAGTTTTTTGTTTGTTTGTTTGTTTTTTATGTTTTATGCTTTTTTAAAAAAAACAACAACAAAAAAAACATTTTTTTAGTGCAAACACAAAATATACAATATTTACCCAAAAATATTTTTAGGGTGAAAGTGTTAAAAATAATATTATTGTTTTATATATTATTTAAATGTTTTGACTGTTCACGCTTAAATCTTTAGACCAACTCTAGATTTGTTGATATAAAGTTTTTTTTTTCTTTTTTATGGTTTATGTCCCTTTTCTTTCTTTTTTTTTTTTAAACCCTGTTTTTTTAGTGCAAACACAAAATATACAATATTTCCCTCAAAAATATTTTTAGAGTGAAACATTTGATGTGATTGGAGCCTTAAATAGGTCAATAATTCATTTAATTTGCACATTTAATTTGATTAAACATTATTTTTGAGCAATTACAATTGACAAAAAAAGTCCACTAAAATTCTTAGGGGTCCAAAAAATCGCAGCTCATTAAAGTGTTAAAAATAATGTTAATATTATCTATATTATTTACATTTTTGGACTATTAATGCTTAAATCTTTAGACCAACTTTAGATTTGTTGTTATAAAGTTTTCTTTTTTTCTTTTTCTTTTTCTTTTTTTTTTTACTTTAAATACAAAATATACAATATTTCCATAAAAATATTTTTAGGGTGAAATATTTGATGTGATTGGAGCCTAAAATAGGTCAATAATTCAAAACATTTAATTTGATTAAACATTATTTTGGAGCAATTACAGTTGACAAAAAATGCTACTAAAATTCTTGTGATGAAAAGTTTTCTTCTTTCTTTTTTACGGTTTTTCCCTTTTTTATTTTTTTATTTTTAAAACCCTGTTTTTTTTAGTGCAAACACAAAATATACAATATTTCTCCAAAATATTTTTAGGGAGCAATTACAGTTGAAAAAAATTCCACTAAAACTATTTGGGATCCAAACAATCTTAGAGCCTTACAGAGTTAAAAATAATATTATTACTATATATATTATTTAAATTTTTTGACTGCTTACGCTTAAATCTTTAGACCAACTTTAGATTTGTTGATATAAAGTTTTCTTTTTTTTTCTTCCTTTTATTAAACCCTGTTCTTTTTAGTGCAAACACAAAATATACAATATTTCCTCGTAATATTATTCCAATACTGTATTGGAAATATTTTGTGGGGGGAAATTTTGCATATTTTTAGTGTTTGCCATAACAAAAAAAATTGTTTAACAAAAAGGGCATAAAACAACATTTATATATATTTTTTTGAATATAAAAACCAGAGATTTAAAAGTAAAGAGTAGAAAAAATGTTATTTTTAACACTTGGAATTTTTATGGAATTTTTAGAGTGAAATATTTGATGTGTTTGGAGCCTTAAATAGGTCAATAATTCATAACATTTAATTTGATTAAACATTATTTTGAAGTAAGAAATGTCCACTAAAATTCTTAAGGACCCGAAAATTGCCCGCTCATTAAAGTATTAAAAATAATATTATTCATATATATAATGTTTACATTTTTTCACTGTTAACGCTTAAATCTTTAAACCAACTTTATATTTGTTTATATAAAGTTGTATCTATTTATTTATTTATGTATTTTTATAACCCTGTTTTTTAATCCAAACACAAAATATACAATATCTTCCCCAAAAATATTTTTAGGGTGAAATATTTGATGTGTTTGGAGCCTCAAATAGGTCAATAATTAATTACATTTAATTTAATTAAACATTATTTTTGAGCAATTACAGTTGAAAAAAATTCCACAAAAATTCCAAGTGTTAAAAATAAAAAAAATTCTACTCTTTACTTTTAAATCTCTGGTTTTTATATTTAAAAATACAAAATTTAATTGTTGTTTTATGCCCTTTTTGTTAAACTTTTTTTTTTGTTATGGCAAACACTAAAAATATGCTAAATTTCCCCCCACAAAATATTTCCAATACAGTATTTGATGTGTTTTGAGCCTTAAATAGGTCAATAATTCATTACATTTAATTTAATTAAACATTATTTTTGAGCAATTACAGTTAAAAAAAAAAATTCCACTACAATTCCAAGTGTTAAAAATAACAATAATTTTTCTACTCTTTACTTTTGAATCTCTGGTTTTTATATTTAAAAATAAAAAATGTAATTGTTGTTTTATGCCCTTTTTGTTAAACTTTTTTTTTTGTTATGGCAAACACTAAAAATATGCTAAATTTCCCCCTACAAAATATTTCCAATACAGTATTTGATGTGTTTGGAGCCTTAAATAGGTCAATAATTCATTACATTTAATTTAATTAAACATTATTTTTGAGCAATTACAGTTAAAAAAAAATTCCACTACAATTCCAAGTGTTAAAAATAACAATACTTTTTCTACTCTTTACTTTTAAATCTCTGGTTTTTATATTTAAAAATAAAAAATGTAATTGTTGTTTTATGCCCTTTTTGTTAAACTTTTTTTTTTGTTATGGCAAACACTAAAAATATGCAAAATTTCCCCCCACAAAATATTTCCAATACAGTATTTGATGTGTTTTGAGCCTTAAATAGGTCAATAATTCATTACATTTAATTTAATTAAACATTATTTTTGAGCAATTACAGTTGAAAAAAATTCCACAAAAATTCCAAGTGTTAAAAATAAAAAAAATTCTACTCTTTACTTTTAAATCTCTGGTTTTTATATTTAATAAAAAATGTAATTGTTGTTTTATGCCCTTTTTGTTAAACAATTTTTTTTTGTTATGGCAAACACTAAAAATATGTAAAATTTCCCCCCACAAAATATTTCCAATACAGTATTTGATGTGTTTTGAGCCTTAAATAGGTCAATAATTCATTACATTTAATTTAATTAAACATTATTTTTGAGCAATTACAGTTAAAAAAAAAAATTCCACTACAATTCCAAGTGTTAAAAATAACAATAATTGTTCTACTCTTTACTTTTAAATCCCTGGTTTTTATATTTAAAAATAAAACATGTAATTGTTGTTTTATGCCCTTTTTGTTAAACAATTTTTTTTTGCTACGGCAAACACTAAAAATATGCAAAATTTCCCCCCACAAAATATTTCCAATACAGTATTTGATGTGTTTGGAGCCTTAAATAGGTCAATAATTCATTACATTTAATTTAATTAAACATTATTTTTGAGCAATTACAGTTGAAAAAAATTCCACAAAAATTCCAAGTGTTAAAAATAAAAAAAAATTCTACTCTTTACTTTGAAATCTCTGGTTTTTATATTAAAAAAAAAATGTAATTGTTGTTTTATGCCCTTTTTGTTAAACAATTTTTTTTTATGGCAAACACTAAAAATATGCAAAATTTCCCCCCACAAAATATTTCCAATACAGTATTTGATGTGTTTTGAGCCTTAAATAGGTCAATAATTCATTACATTTAATTTAATTAAACATTATTTTTGATTAATTACAGTTAAAAAAAAATTCCACGACAATTCTAAGTGTTAAAAATAACAATAATTTTTCTACTCTTTACTTTTAAATCTCTAGTTTTTATATTTAAAAAAAAATGTAATTTTTGTTTTATGCCCTTTTTGTTAAACAATTTTTTTTTTGTTACGGTAAACACTAAAAATATGCATAATTTCCCCCCACAAAATATTTCCAATACAGTATTTGATGTGTTTTGAGCCTTAAATAGGTCAATAATTCATTACATTTAATTTAATTAAACATTATTTTTGAGCAATTACAGTTGAAAAAAATTCCACAAAAATTCCAAGTGTTAAAAATAAAAAAAAATTCTACTCTTTACTTTGAAATCTCTGGTTTTTATATAAAAAAAAATGTAATTGTTGTTTTATGCCCTTTTTGTTAAACTTTTTTTTTTTTGTTACGGTAAACACTAAAAATATGTAAAATTTCCCCCTACAAAATATTTCCAATACAGTATTTGATGTGTTTTGAGCCTTAAATAGGTCAATAATTCATTACATTTAATTTAATTAAACATTATTTTTGAGCATTTACAGTTAAAAAAAAAAAATCCACTACAATTCCAAGTGTTAAAAATAACAATAATTTTTCTACTCTTTACTTTTAAATCCCTGGTTTTTATATTTAAAAATAAAAAATGTAATTGTTGTTTTATGCCCTTTTTGTTAAACAATTTTTTTTTGTTATGGCAAACACTAAAAATATGTAAAATTTCCCCCCACAAAATATTTCCAATACAGTATTTGATGTGTTTTGAGCCTTAAATAGGTCAATAATTCATTACATTTAATTTAATTAAACATTATTTTTGAGCAATTACAGTTAAAAAAAAATTCCTCTACAATTCCAAGTGTTAAAAATAACAATAATTTTTCTACTCTTTACTTTTAAATCTCTGGTTTTTATATTTAAAAATAAAAAATGTAATTGTTGTTTTATGCCCTTTTTGTTAAACAATTTTTTTTTTGTTACGGTAAACACTAAAAATATGCAAAATTTCCCCCCACAAAATATTTCCAATACAGTATTTGATGTGTTTGGAGCCTTAAATAGGTCAATAATTCATTACATTTAATTTAATTAAACATTACTTTTGAGCAATTACAGTTAAAAAAAAATTCCACTACAATTCCAAGTGTTAAAAATAACAATAATTTTTTTACTCTTTACTTTTAAATCTCTGGTTTTTATATTTAAAAAAAAAATTTAATTGTTGTTTTATGCCCTTTTTGTTAAACAATTTTTTTTTGTTATGGCAAACACTAAAAATATGTAAAATTTCCCCCCACAAAATATTTCCAATACAGTATTTGATGTGTTTTGAGCCTTAAATAGGTCAATAATTCATTACATTTAATTTAATTAAACATTATTTTTGAGCAATTACAGTTGAAAAAAATTCCACAAAAATTCCAAGTGTTAAAAATAAAAAAAAATCCTACTCTTTACTTTGAAATCTCTGGTTTTTATATTAAAAAAAAAATGTAATTGTTGTTTTATGCCCTTTTTGTTAAACTTTTTTTTTTGTTATGGCAAACACTAAAAATATGCAAAATTTACCCCCCAAAATATTTCCAAATGCAGTATTTGATGTGTCCGCCCTGAGATGGGTAGGTTGTGAGTTCAAACCCCGGCCGAGTCATACCAAAGACTATAAAAATGGGAGCCATTACCTCCCTGCTTGCCACTCAGCATCAAGGCTTGGAATTGGGGGTTAAATCACTATAAATGATTCCTGGGCGCGGCCACCGCTGCTGCTCACTGCTCCCCTCACCTCCTAGGGGGTGAACAAGGGGTCAAATGCAGAGGACAAATTTCACCACACCTAGTGTGTGTGTGACAATCATTGCTTCTTTAACTTTAAGTAATTGGAGCCGTAAATATGTCAATAATTCATAACAACATTGATTTTGATTCATTATTACTTTTTGAGCAATGCCAGTTTTAAAGAAAGGCCGTACTTTTGGGGTAAAGAGCAGTTGTCCCACGGTCACGCTCACCTGGCATCTCCTCCAGGCCCAGACCAAGGACTACCAGAGGGATCTGGAGGACGCCCGGGCTTCCAGGGACGACGTCTTTGCGCTGGCCAAGGAGAGCGAGAAGAAGCTGAAGAGTCTGGAGGCGGAGGTCCTGCAGCTGCACGAGGTACGCCGCCCTCTCCGCCAACGTGGGGCGGGAACATTTACCGAGGTTTTCTGTGACCCCCCACCCCCCCCTTGCAGGACCTGGCGGCGTCAGAGAGAGGCCGGCGGCACGCCGAGCAAGAACGGGACGAGCTGCAGGACGAGATCTCCAACAGCGCGTCTGGGAAGTGAGTTCACTCTTGTTGGGGGCCGGAGAACATCTCCAATGAATCATCAAATATACAAACCCCGTTTCCATATGAGTTGGGAAATTGTGTTAGATGTAAATATAAACAGAATACAAGGATTTGCAAATCCTTTTCAACCCATATTCAGTTGAATATGCTACAAAGTGTCAGGCTTGTCCCTGACACTTGGACTATGTTTTAGTTTTTTCCTCTGCATTTGTCTTTGTTTCCTCTGTGTGGGTCTAGTGTTTCCTGTCAGCGCCAGGGGCGTCACTAGACCTAATACTGTACTGGGGCACACCTGGGGCACAAATAATTCAAGTGAGCGTGCAAAGCGCGGAAGCAAAAAAATTTTTAGCACTTATTTATCATAAAAAAATACATAAATAGTGCTTTAAACTATGAAATCATATGTGAAGTGAATTTTATTTATATAGCGCTTTTCTCTAGTGACTCAAAGCGCTTTACATAGTGAAACCCAATATCTAAGTTACATTTTAAACCAGTGTGGGTGGCACTGGGAGCAGGTGGGTAAAGTGTCTTGCCCAAGGACACAACGGCAGTGACTAGGATGGCGGAAGCGGGAATCGAACCTGCAACCCTCAAGTTGCTGGCACGGCCGCTTTACCAACCGAGCTATACCGCCCATATCAGATTATGTTGTATGGATCTTTGATGAACCACCTGAAATTAACTCATGCATTTGACCTACTTGTGCACTTTTTTACTCCAGACTTCTAAACTGCTACTGGTAAAAGCAAAAAGGAAGGCAATGAATCTTTTTGAAATATTTATTGCAGTAAATCTACAAAAGTAAAACCAAAAATAAAGCACCCCTACATCTCTGGGTTCCATCCATCCATCCATTTTCTACCGCTTATTCCCTTTCGGGGTCGCGGGGGGCGCTGGCGCCTATCTCAGCTACAATCGGGCGGAAGGCGGGGTACACCCTGGACAAGTCGCCACCTCATCTCTGGGTTATTTTATATTATTTAATTTCCATTTATGGCAATGTGGCTAATCCTATTTCAGATACACAAAACTATAAAATATACACAAAACAATAAAGCCACGGTAGTAGAATAAATGAACAACTGTTGTGTGTCTGTTCAGGGAATCATTTTCTGAGAAGTAAACTGTAACGTATTTTTTTTCATTTTTGCAAAGTGGTCAATCACTCTGGACAGACATGGAAATATTACAGTAACTGTTATACAGTTATATAATAATAAATGGGTTGTACTTGTATAGCGCTTTTCTACCTTCAAGGTACTCAAAGCGCTTTGACACTACTTCCACATTTACCCATTCACACACACATTCACACACTGATGGAGGGAGCTGCCATGCAAGGCGCCAACCAGCACCCATCAGGAGCAAGGGTGAAGTGTCTTGCTCAGGACACAACGGACGTGACGAGGTTGACCAGTGGTTCCCAACTGCTGGGTCCTGACATAAAAGTGGATTGTGTGTCATTTTCAGTGAGTCGCAGTCACATGTGTGCATGAAAAAAAAAAGTTTAGGGAGAAAAAATCAAATTGTGGCAACAAAACCAGATATTTTTAGCCCTTTTTCTAGTGACTATTAGTGAGTATTTTAACAAAAGGCAAAGCGACTAACAAGTTGGAGGAGGACTCAGGACAGACATGGAAATATATTTAAAAAAATCTAAATGAGGCAACAAAACCTGATATTTTCAGCCATCTTTCTGAAAACAAATACAGAAATTTTACTATTTTTTTCTGCAAACAAAACCAGATGCTTTAGCTGTAGCCATTTTTCTGGTGACAAAATAAGATTATTTTAGTCAAAGTCACACCGATTAACAAGACAAGTCTACTGTGCTATTTTTCTGTGAAATAAACTTGAATGATTTAAAAATGTGGCTCAGGACTTGATGATATGGAAAACTTTTTTCTTCCTGAAGATAAACCATTTGAGAAGCACTCAACTCACACATGCTGACTCCAAATCATCTTTGATGCAGAAGCAGCAGACAATAACCAACATTATGTTTCACGAGTCTTGTTCACGAGTGAGGGAAGAGTGGATCGTGAGATCGACAGGCGGATCGGTGCGGCGTCTTCAGTAATGCGGACGTTGTACCGATCCGTTGTGGTGAAGAAGGAGCTGAGCCGGAAGGCAAAGCTCTCAATTTACCGGTCGATCTACGTTCCCATCCTCACCTATGGTCATGAGCTTTGGGTCATGACCGAAAGGATAAGATCACGGGTACAAGCGGCCCAAATGAGTTTGGGTCTCTCCCTTAGAGATAGGGTGAGAAGCTCTGCCATCCGGGAGGAACTCAAAGTAAAGCCGCTGCTCCTCCACATCGAGAGGAGCCAGATGATGTGGTTCGGGCATCTGGTCAGGATGCCACCCGAACGCCTCCCGAGGGAGGTGTTTGGGGCACGTCCAACCGGTAGGAGGCCACGGGGAAGACCCAGGACACGTTGGGAAGACTATGTCTCCGGGAAGAGCTAGACGAAGTGGCTGGGGAGAGGGAAGTCTGGGCTTCCCTGCTTAGGCTACTGCCCCCGCGACCCGACCTCGGATAAGCGGAAGAAGATGGATGGATGGATGGATGTTTCATGTTGATTGGAAATTCCCCCGACAGCTCGTACAACAAATGAATATGTTTGTCTTGATACAAGGAATAACGTTAGCTAACTTAGCATCAACTTAAGACAATGATGTTGCCCAGCTAGCTAGGACTTCACTTACATCTCTCATTCCTGCTGCTTCTTCTCTGCTGCGGGCGAATAACTTTCTTAAATCCATCTAGGAGTTACAGCTTGAGTCAAATCAAAATCAAAATATTGTAATTAACAAATTGTTGTTGGCTAACGTCACCTACCTCACGCAGTGATTCGAATCCCCCCCTCTCTCTCTCTCAACCGAAGTCTCGATCCACACGTGAATAAATTACCATATTAAGTAGCCATGTGTTCACTGTTTCGTGGAGTGAATACAGAAGCAATCAATTACCGTACTAAGTAGTATGTGCGCTGTTGTCTATGTTATGTAGACTTAAAACTCTGAAGCATTTTTTTTTTTATTGGTGAAATTTTTACTGGGGCACTGCAGATCAACAGCGGGGCACGTGCCCCAGTGAAATATGTCTGGCGACGCCCCTGGTCAGCGCTCTTATTTTGTCGGTTTCCTGTCTTTCCACCTGAGTGCTGTGTCCCCTCAGCTGCGGCTGATTGGCACCTGGCCACACCTGGTGTCAATCAGCCCGATTCCTATTTAGAGCTGTTTTCTCCTCCAGTCTGTGCTGGATTATTGTCATGTATTGTCGCTCCTGTCGCGTCGTTGCAGCGTAGCGGTAAGCTATATTTGGTAGCTTACTGTCTTTTGTTCCCTGCTTCCAGTTTTGTTTGTTCACGGCCTAGTTCAGGGGTAGGGAACCTATGGCTCTAGAGCCAAATGTGGCTCTTTTGATGACTGCATCTGGCTCTCAAATAAATCTTAGCTGACATTGCTTAACACGATAAGTAATGAATAATTCCGCTGGTTAAAAATAACGTTCAAATTATAAATCATTCTCATGCATTTTAATCCAACCATCCGTTTTCTACCGCACCTGTTCAAGAAGTCGCATAAATGGTAAGAAGTATTATATTTGTTATTGGTTAGCTTTACTAGTGATTTAGGGCTATATAAGTAAACATTGATTGATTGATTGATTGATGTTGTTTAAAAAAATAAGAGACTTATTATGCTCAAAATGTTGGTCTTACTTAAAAAATGCAGGCATTTAAGTTGTATTCAGTGTTAAAAAAATATGATATGGCTCTCATGGAAATACATTTTGAAATATTTGGCTTTCATGGCTCTCTCAGCCAAAAAGGTTCCCGACCCCTGGCCTAGTTTGTTATCCACCTCGTGCGCACTTTTTGTTGTACCGCTTTGTTTGGTTTTGTTTTAGTGTGTAAATTAAAACCATGTTTTCTTACTCAATGCCTGCCTCCTATTATCCTAGATATTTGATGTTCAAAGTCATAAACTTTATTTTTTTGGGGGCAAATAATAATTAGCTTAGAAATTTATGGCTGCAACACGTGCCAAAGTAGTTGGGAAAGGGCATGTTCACCACTGTGTTACATCACCTTTTCTTTTAACAACACTCAATAAACGTTTGGGAACTGAGGAAACTAATTGCTGGAGCTTTGAAAGTGGAATTCTTTCCCATTCTTGTTTTATGTAGAGCTTCAGTCCTTCAACAGTCCGGGGTCTCCGCTGTCATATTTTAGGCTTCATAATGCGCCACACATTTTCCATGGGGGACAGGTCTGGACTGCAGGCGTGCCAGGAAAGTACCCGCACTCTTTTTGTTGTAACACGTGCTGAATGTGACTTGGCATTGTCTTGCTGAAATAAGCAGGGGCGTTCATGTAAAAGACGGCGCCTAAATGGCAGCATATGTTGTTGCAAAAGCTGTATGTACCTTTCAGCATTAATGGTGCCTTCACAGATGTGTAAGTTACCCATGGGCCTTGGGCACTAATGCACCCCATACCATCACACATGCTGGCTTTTGAACTTTGCGTCGATAACAGTCTGGATGGTTCGCTTCCCCTTTGGTCTGGATGACACGAGGTCGAATATTTCCAAAAACAATTTGAAATGTGAACTCGTCAGACCACAGAACACTTTTCCACTTTGCATCAGTCCATCTTAGATGATCTCGGGCCCAGAGAAGCCGGCGGCATTTCTGGATGTTGTTGATAAATGGCTTTCGCTTTGCATAGTAGAGCTTTAACTTGCACTTACAGATGTAGCGACAAACTGTATTTACTGACAGTGGTTTTCTGAAGTGTTCCTGAGTCCATGTGGTGATATCCTTTAGAGATTGTTGTCGGTTTTTGATACAGTGCCGTCTGAGGGATGGAAGGTCACGGTCATTCAATGTTGGTTTCCAGCCATGCTGCTTACGTGGAGTGATTTCTCCAGATTCTCTGAACCTTTTGATGATATTATGGAGCGTAGATGTTGAAATCCCTAAATTTCTTGCAATTGCACTTTGAGAAACGTTGTTCTTAAACTGTTTGACTATTTGCTCACGCAGTTGTGGACAAAGGGGTGTACCTCGCCCCATCCTTTCTTGTGAAAGACTGAGCAGTTTTTGGGAAGCTGTTTTTATACCCAATCATGCCACCCACCTGTTCCCAATTAGCCTGCACACCTGTGGGATGTTCCAAATAAGTGTTTGATGAGCATTCCTCAACTTTATCAGTATTTATTGCCACCTTTCCCAACATATTTGTCACGTGTTGCTGGGATCAAATTCTAAAGTTAATGATTATTTGCAAAAAAAATCAAGTTTATGAGTTTGAACATCAAATATGTTGTCTTTGTAGCATATTCAACTGAATATGGGTTGAAAAGGATTTGCAAATCATTGTATTCTGTTTATGGTATAGCTCGGTTGGTAGAGCGGCCGTGCCAGCAACTTGAGGGTTGCAGGTTCGAATCCCGCTTCCACCATCCAGTCACTGCCGTTGTGTCCTTGGGCAAGACACTTTACCCACCTGCTCCCAGTGCCACCCACACTGGTTTAAATGTAACTTAGATATTGGGTTTCACTATGTAAAGCGCTTTGAGTCACTAGAGAAAAGCGCTATATAAATATAATTCACTTCATATTTACATCCAACACAATTTCCCAACTCTTATGTTAATTATATATAAATTATATTAATATATATATATATATATATTAATATATATATATATATATATTAATATAATTTATATATAATTAACATAATTGAATATGAACAATGCAGCTGAGATAGTCTCCAGCATCCCCCGCAACCCCAAAAGGGACAAGCGGTAGAAAAAATGGATGGATGGATGGAAGAGTATGTGAACGTTTGACTCCTACCTTGTTTACTTCTCTGACGACTTCCTTAAAGTTTTGTAATCAATCAAAAATATCAAGCACCTAAAATGTGCCAAGCATGGAAAAGTGTGGAGAGTGTTTTCCCATCATGCACTGGAATGAATTTAAATGGGTGTCATTGTGACTTTTTTTTATGTTGTTGGACATGTTTCATGATATCCATAAGGTTCGGGGAGCAGGTTGTGTTATGTGTGCCAACTTTTTGTGTTGTTAGCATTGTTTTTCCTACTTTGTTTTTGCACCATGACTAGAGAAGGTTGTTTGCATTGGGTCATATAAGTAATTGCTCTGCTATCATTTTAAAATACATTCCTTTTTTTATTTATTTACTTTTTACTCACATGTACACATATTGTCCACAAGGGGGCAGCAATTAAGCCGCAGTTTGAAGATGTCAGGTTCAGACACTGATGACATCTATTAAACGAGACAAGAAGCAAGGAATTAAACAGAGACAGAAATACATTTGGCACAGTTTGAGGAGAAATGTAAGTACAGTCTCCAGCAAACTGGCAAAAGATTGTACGCCAACCTCTTTTTATTTGGACTTTCCCTGTTTACCTAACAACAGCTGTTTCTAAAGGAATGTGGGTATGTAAGTGCTGTCTGTCCAGAGTCGGGACCCGAGGTGGACTGCTCGTCTGTGCATCGGTTGGGGACATCTCTGTTCCACTATGGACTGGACTCTCACTATTATGTTGGATCCACTATGGACTGGACTCTCACTATTATTTTAGACCTACTATGGACTGAACTCTCGCTGTTATGTTGGATCCCCTATGGACTGGACTCTCACTATTATGTTCGATCCGCTATAGACTGGTCCCTGACTATTATGTTGGATCCACTATGGACTGGACTCTCACTATTATGTTCGATCCACTATAGACTGGTCCCTGACTATTATGTTAGATCCACTATGGACTGGACTCTCACTATTATGTTCGATCCGCTATAGACTGGTCCCTGACTATTATGTTAGATCCACTATGGACTGGACTCTCACTATTATGTTCGATCCACTATAGACTGGTCCCTGACTATTATGTTAGATCCACTATGGACTGGACTCTCACTATTATGTTCGATCCACTATAGACTGGTCCCTGACTATTATGTTAGATCCACTATGGACTGGACTCTCAATATTATGTTAGATCCACCATGGACTGGTCCCTGACTATTATGTTAGATCAACTATGGAGTGGACTCTCACACTATTATGTTAGATCCACCATGGACTGGTCCCTGACTATTATGTTAGATCCACTATGGACTGGACTCTCACACTATTATGTTAGATCCACAATGGACTGGTCCCTGACTATTATGATGGATGCACTATGGACTGGACTCTCACTCTTATGTTAGATCCACTATGGACTGAACTCCCACACTATTATGTTAGATCCACCATGGACTGTTCCCTGACTATTATGTTAGATCCACTATGGACTGGACTCTCACTATTATGTTAGATCCACTATGGACTGGATTCTCACTATTATTTTAGACCTACTACGGACTGAACTCTCACTATTATGTTAGATCCCCTATGGACTGGACTCTCACTATTATGTTAGATCCACTATGGACTGAACTCTCACTATTATGTTAGATCCCCTATGGACTGGACTCTCACTATTATGTTAGATCCCCTATGGACTGGACTCTCACTATTATGTTAGATCCTCCATGGACTGGTCCCTGACTGTTATGTTAGATGCACTATGGACTTGACTCTCACTTTTATGTTCGATCCACTATGGACTGGTCCCTGACTACTATGTTAGATCCACTATGGACTGGACTCTCAATATTATGTTAGATCCACTATGGATTGGTCCCTGACTATTATGTTAAATCCACAATGGCATGGACTCTTGCACTATCATGTTAGACCCACTATGGACTGGACGCTCACACTATTATGTTCGGCCAACCATGGACTGGACTCTCACTATTATGTTTGATCCACTATGGACTGGTCTCTGACTATTATGTTAGATCCACTATGGACTGGATATCTCACACTATTATTTTCGATCCACTATGGACTGGACTCTCGCACTATTATGTTAGATCAACTGTGGACTAGACTCTCACTATCATGTTAGATCCACTATGGACTGGACTCTCACTATTATGTTAGATCCACTATGGACTGAACTCACACCATTATATTAGATCCACCATGGACTGGTCCCTGACTATTATGTTAGATCCACTATGGACTGGACTTTCACACTATTATGTTAGATCCACTATGGACTGGTCCCCGACTATTATGTTAGATGCACTATAGACTGGACTCTCACTATTATGTTAGGGCTATAGAAATAAAAATTGATTGATTGATTGATGTAAACAGCCATTGTTTTTGGTCACATTAACACACAATAAAAATATTTTTCGGGCTTGCACTGGTCCTGGATCGAGCTTGGGCAGGTCTTGGTTGGAACTAGATAAACCCCTCCCGCGTCCTCCCATTGTGCACTGCGGAATTTTCCAAGCCTCTGGCTCAGTGCAACAAAGACAACCTCTGTTCACTGGGAACTCAGAGAACGGAATTTTTTTTTGGGATCATTTCCATACAATTTTTCTGACAGGACACCTGTGTTATTTGCACGCTTCCTGACATTGCAGATCAGCGCTGATGGACGAGAAGAGGCGGCTGGAGGCTCGTATCGCTCACCTGGAGGAGGAGCTGGAAGAGGAACAGGGAAACATGGAGCTTCTCAACAACCAGTTCAGAAAGAGCACCATGCAGGTGCGCCTGCTGTTCTTCCCCTCCGCAATTGTGTCCCTTCCCTCCCAGCTACCAGCCCTGCTCTGGTCCCCACAGGTGGACTCGCTGACGGCGGAGTTGAGCGCGGAACGCAGCGCGGGCCAGAAAAGCGAGAACGCCCGGCAGCAGCTGGAGCGGCAGAACAAGGAGCTGCGGGCCAAGCTGGGCGAGCTGGAGGGCTCGGTGAAGAGCCGCTTCCGGGCCTCCGTCGCCGCCCTGGAGGCCAAGATCCTGCAGCTGGAAGAGCAGCTGGAGCAGGAGGCCAAGTAAGGAGGCGGCAATGGCCGACCTGGAGCTCTTTCAACTCTCCCTGGCTCTCTCCTCTGAAGGGAGCGAGCTGCCGCCAACAAGCTGGTGAGAAGGACGGAGAAGAAGGTGAAAGAAATCTGCTTGCAGGTGGAGGACGAGCGCCGCCATGCAGACCAGTTCAAAGAACAGGTAAGGTCTTTGGCACCTTGACTTAACTTAGAGCGCAACCTGCACCTTAACTTATCTTACATCGCAACCTGCTCCTTAACTTATCTTACATCGCAACCTGCTCCTTGATTTATCTTAGAGCGCAACCTGCACCTTAACTTATCTTAGAGCGCAACCTGCACCTTGTCTTAGAGCACAACCTACACCTTGACTTATCTTAGAGCGCAACCTGCACCTTGACTTATCTTAGAGCGCAACCTGCACCTTGTCTTAGAGCACAACCTACACCTTGACTTATCTTAGAGCGCAACCTGCACCTTGTCTTAGAGCACAACCTACACCTTGACTTATCTTAGAGCGCAACCTGCACCTTGACTTATCTTAGAGCGCAACCTGCACCTTAACTTATCTTAGAGCGCAACCTGCACCTTAACTTATCTTACATCGCAACCTGCACCTTGACTTATCTTAGAGCGCAACCTGCACCTTAACTTATCTTAGAGCGCAACCTGCACCTTGACTTATCTTAGAGCGCAACCTGCACCTTAACTTATCTTAGAGCGCAACCTGCACCTTGACTTATCTTAGAGCGCAACCTGCACCTTAACTTATCTTAGAGCGCAACCTGCACCTTGACTTATCTTAGAGCGCAACCTGCACCTTAACTTATCTTAGAGCGCAACCTGCACCTTGACTTATCTTAGAGCGCAACCTGCACCTTGACTTATCTTAGAGCGCAACCTGCACCTTAACTTATCTTAGAGCGCAACCTGCACCTTAACTTATCTTAGAGCGCAACCTGCACCTTGACTTATCTTAGAGCGCAACCTGCACCTTAACTTATCTTAGAGCGCAACCTGCACCTTGACTTATCTTAGAGCGCAACCTGCACCTTAACTTATCTTAGAGCGCAACCTGCACCTTGACTTATCTTAGAGCGCAACCTGCACCTTAACTTATCTTAGAGCGCAACCTGCACCTTGTCTTAGAGCACAACCTACACCTTGACTTATCTTAGAGCGCAACCTGCACCTTAACTTATCTTAGAGCGCAACCTGCACCTTAACTTATCTTAGAGTGCAACCTGCACCTTAACTTATCTTAGTGTGCAACCTGCACCTTAACTTGTCTTAGAGCGCAACCTGCACCTTGACTTGTCTTAGAGCGCAACCTGCACCTTGACTTATCTTAGAGCGCAACCTGCACCTTGTCTTAGAGCACAACCTGCACCTTGACTTATCTTAGAGCGCAACCTGCACCTTGTCTTAGAGCACAACCTACACCTTGACTTATCTTAGAGCGCAACCTGCACCTTAACTTATCTTAGAGCGCAACCTGCACCTTAACTTATCTTAGAGCGCAACCTGCACCTTAACTTATCTTAGTGTGCAACCTGCACCTTAACTTGTCTTAGAGCGCAACCTGCACCTTGACTTATCTTAGAGCGCAACCTGCACCTTGACTTATCTTAGAGCGCAACCTGCACCTTGTCTTAGAGCACAACCTACACCTTGACTTATCTTAGAGCGCAACCTGCACCTTAACTTATCTTAGCGTGCAACCTGCACCTTAACTTATCTTAGAGCGCAACCTGCACCTTGTCTTAGAGCACAACCTACACCTTGATTTATCTTAGAGCGCAACCTGCACCTTAACTTATCTTAGAGCGCAACCTGCACCTTAACTTATCTTAGAGCGCAACCTGCACCTTAACTTATCTTAGAGCGCAACCTGCACCTTAACTTATCTTAGTGTGCAACCTGCACCTTAACTTGTCTTAGAGCGCAACCTGCACCTTGACTTATCTTAGAGCGCAACCTGCACCTTGACTTATCTTAGAGCACAACCTGCACCTTGACTTATCTTATAGCGCAACCTGCACCTTGTCTTAGAGCACAACCTACACCTTGACTTATCTTAGAGCGCAACCTGCACCTTAACTTATCTTAGAGCGCAACCTGCACCTTAACTTATCTTAGAGCGCAACCTGCACCTTAACTTATCTTAGAGCGCAACCTGCACCTTAACTTATCTTAGTGTGCAACCTGCACCTTGACTTATCTTAGAGCGCAACCTGCACCTTGTCTTAGAGCACAACCTACACCTTGACTTATCTTAGAGCGCAACCTGCACCTTAACTTATCTTTGAGCGCAACCTGCACCTTAACTTATCTTAGAGTGCAACCTGCACCTTAACTTATCTTAGAGCGCAACCTGCACCTTAACTTATCTTAGTGTGCAACCTGCACCTTAACTTATCTTAGAGCGCAACCTGCACCTTGACTTGTCTTAGAGCGCATCCTGCCCCTTAACATATCTTACATCGCAACCTGCTCCTTGATTTATCTTAGAGCGCAACCTGCACCTTAACTTATCTTACATCGCAACCTGCTCCTTGATTCATCTTAGAGCGCAACCTGCACCTTAACTTATCTTAGAGCGCAACCTGCACCTTGACTTATCTTAGAGCGCAACCTGCACCTTGACTTATCTTAGAGCGCAACCTGCACCTTGTCTTAGAGCACAACCTACACCTTGACTTATCTTAGAGCGCAACCTGCACCTTAACTTACTGTATCTTAGAGTGCAACCTGCACCTTAACTTATCTTAGAGCGCAACCTGCACCTTAACTTATCTTAGAGCGCAACCTGCACCTTAACTTATCTTAGTGTGCAACCTGCACCTTAACTTTTCTTAGAGCGCAACCTGCACCTTGACTTATCTTAGAGCGCAACCTGCACCTTGACTTATCGTAGAGCGCAACCTGCACCTTGTCTTAGAGCAAAACCTACACCTTGACTTATCTTAGAGCGCAACCTGCACCTTAACTTATCTTAGAGTGCAACCTGCACCTTAACTTATCTTAGAGCGCAACCTGCACCTTGTCTTAGAGCACAACCTGCACCTTGTCTTAGAGCACAACCTACACCTTGACTTATCTTAGAGCGCAACCTGCACCTTAACTTATCTTAGTGTGCAACCTGCACCTTAACTTGTCTTAGAGCGCAACCTGCACCTTGACTTATCTTAGAGCGCAACCTGCACCTTAACATGTCTTAGAGCGCAACCTGCACCTTAACATATCTTAGTGTGCAACCTGCACCTTAACTTGTCTTAGAGCGCAACCTGCACCTTAACATGTCTTAGAGCGCAACCTGCACCTTAACTCATCTTAGTGTGCAACCTGCACCTTAACTTGTCTTAGAGCGCAACCTGCCCCTCGGCTTATCTTAGAGCGCAACCTGCACCTTAACTTATCTTAGAGCACAACCTGAGGGGGATTGTCCAACTAGTGGTGCTTGGTCGCCATCCGGTGGTCGGCCACAACATCAACTCCATAGTTACTGTTCACACTGGAAGGACGCAGTGGCCAAACACATGAAATACGCTACAAAACAAGTTAAGCTATAATAAACAGGAAGCAGAACAAAAAGTAAATGTATAATAAACAGGTAGGAGAACAAAAAGTGAAGATATAGGAAACAGGAAGTAGAACAAAACAAGTGAACATATAATTAAGAAGTAGAACAAAACAAGTGAAGATATAGTAAACAGGAGGTAAAACAAAAAAGTGAAAATTTGATAAACAGGAAGTAGAACAAAAATTAAATATATAATAAACAGGAAGTAGAACAAAACAAGTAAATATATAATAAACAGAAAACATAACTAAAATTGAAGACTTGACAACAGGAAGCAGAATAAAAATTGAAGATATAATATACAGGAAGTAGAACAAAAAAGTGAAGATATAATAACAGGAAGTAGAACAACAAGTAAATATATAATAAAAAAGGAAGTTAAACAAAAAGTCAAGATATAATAAACAGGAAGTACATCAAAAAGTGACGATATAATGAACAGTAAGTTGAAAAAAAGTGAAGCTATAATATACAGGAAGTACAACAAAAAAGTGAAAATATAATAAACAGGAAGTAGAAGAAAAAGTGAAGATATAATAAACAGGAAGTATAACAAAAATGGTGAAGATATAATAAGCAGGAAGTAGAACAAAACAAGTGACTATATAATAAACAGGAAGTAGAAGAAAAAGTGAAGATATAATTAACAAGAAGTAGAAAAAAAGTGAAGATATAATAAACAGGAAGTAGAACAAAACAAGTGAAGATATATTATAAACAGGAAGTACAACAGAAATAGTGAATATATAATAAACAGGAAGTAGAACAAAAAGTGAATGTATAATAAACAGGAAGTAGAACAAAAAGTGAAGATATAATAAACAGGAAGTAGAACAAAACAAGTGAAGATATATTATAAACAGGAAGTAGAACAATAAGTGAACATATGATGAACAGGAAGTAGAACAAAAAGTAAATATATAATAAACTGCAAGTGGAACAAAACTTGAAGGTATAATAAACAAGAAGTAGAACAACAAGTAAAGATATAAACAGGAAGCAGAAGAAAAAGTCAAGATGTAACAAACAGGAAGTAGTACAAAAATTAAAGGTATAAAAAACAGGAAGCAGAACAAAAAGTGAAGACATAATAAAAACAAAGTAAAAAAAAAAGTGAAGATATAATGAACAGGAAATACAACAAAAATAGTGAAGATATAATAAGCAAGAAACATAACAAAAACTAAATATATGATAAACAGGAAGTAGAACAAAAAGTGACAATATATAAACAGGAATTTGAACAAAAAGATAATATACGAAAAACACAGGAAGTAAAACAAAAAGTGAAAATATAATAAGCAGGAAGTAGAAAAACAAGTGAAGATATAATAAACAAGAGTAGAACAAGTGAATATACAATAAACAGGAAGCAGAACAAAAAGTGAATGCATATAATAAACAGGAAGTAGAACAAAAAGTGAATATATAATAAACAGGAAGTAGAACAAAAAGTGAATATATAGTAAAGAGGAAGTAGAACAAAAAGTGAATATATAGTAAAGAGGAAGTAGAAGAAAAAAGTGAATATATAATAAAGCGGAAGTAGAAGAAAACAAGTGATGATCTGGTAAAGAGGAAGTAGAAGAAAACAAGTGATCATCTGGTAAAGAGGAAGTAGAAGAAAACAAGTGATCATCTGGTAAAGAGGAAGTAGAAGACACAGCTGTAATATGGGATATGTTATTGTGTTGAAGGTGGAGAAGGCCAACTCGCGCATGAAGCAGCTGAAGCGTCAGCTGGAGGAAGCTGAAGAAGAAGCCAGCAGGTCCAACGCCTCCCGCAGGAAGCTGCAGAGAGAGCTGGATGACGCCACCGAGGCCAGCGAGGGTCTGAGTCGGGAGGTCCACACGCTGAAGAACCGACTCAGGTCAGTCCTTTCACTTCCTGCTAAATATTACTCATCTTTTGCTCTCACTGCGTCACTACACCAACTAGTACTACTACTGTCCATGTAGTACTACTACTGTCCCTGTAGTACTAGTACTGTCCATATAGTACTACTACTGTCCATATAGTACTAGTACTGTCCCTGTAGTACTACTACTGTTCCTGGAGTACTAGTACTGTCCATATAGTACTACTACTGTCCCTGTAGTACTAGTACTGTCCATCTAGTACTAGTACTGTCCAAATAGTACTACTACTGTCCCTGTAGTACTAGTACTGTCCAAATAGTACTACTACTGTCCCTGTAGTACTAGTACTGTCCATATAGTACTACTACTGTTCCTGGAGTACTAGTACTGTCCATCTAGTACTAGTACTGTCCATCTAGTACTAGTACTGTCCATCTAGTACTAGTACTGTCCCTGTAGTACTACTACTGTTCCTGGAGTACTACTACTGTCCCTGTAGTACTAGTACTGTCCATCTAGTACTAGTACTGTCCATATAGTATTAGTACTGTCCATATAGTATTAGTACTGTCCCTGTAGTACTACTACTGTTCCTGGAGTACTACTACTGTCCCTGTAGTACTAGTACTGTCCATATAGTACTAGTACTGTCCATATAGTACTAGTACTGTTCCTGGAGTACTAGTACTGTCCATGTAGTACTAGTACTGTCCCTGTAGTACTACTACTGTTCCTGGAGTACTACTACTGTCCCTGTAGTACTAGTACTGTCCATCTAGTACTAGTACTGTCCATATAGTACTACTACTGTTCCTGGAGTACTAGTACTGTCCATGTAGTACTAGTACTGTCCATGTAGTACTAGTACTGTCCATCTAGTACTAGTACTGTCCATCTAGTACTACTAGCACTGTCCCTGTAGTACTAGTACTGTCCATGTAGTACTAGCACTGTCCATGTAGTACTAGCACTGTACTTATAGTTCTAGTTCTGTCTTTGTAGTACTAGTACTGTCCATGTAGTACTAGTACTGTACTTATAGTACTAGCACTGTACTTATAGTACTAGCACTGTCCATGTAGTACTAGTACTGTCTTTATAGTACTAGCACTGTCCATGTAGTTGATAAGTAATTACACAACAGTTGAACAAACATAATTTTCCATCCATCCATTTTCCTACCGCTTTACCCTCTTGGGGTCGCGGGGGTGCTGGAGCCTATCCCAGAACCCCCCCCCCCGGATTTTCCAAGGAGACTGCCCCACACGAAAATCACAGGGGGCAACCATTCTCCCAAATTTCTCCCGATTCCCACCTGGACAACAATATTGGGGGCGGGCCTTAAAGGCACTGCCTCAAGCGTCCTCTAAAACGTTTCGTCACGTCCGCTTTTCCTACGTAAAAACGGCGTCCCGGCCTAGTCACGTGATATATGTGGCTTTTACACACACCCACGCTAATGCAATGCAAGCTTGGTCAGCAGCCATACAGGTCACACTGAGGGTGGCCGTATAAACAACTTTGACTGTTACAAATATACGCCACACTGTCAACCAACACTAAACGAGAATGACAAGCAGATTTCGGGAGAACATCCGCACTGTAACACAACAGAACAAATACACAGAACCCCTTGCAGCACTACCTCTCCCTGGACGCTACAAATTTAAAACATGTATTATCAGCCTGTGGTAAAAGTTTATTTTGATATTTTCCTGAGAAGGCTACAAATAGAAAATAGGCATTCAATTTCTATTTAAATTTGACTTGATATGCCATTGCTATTTTTAAATTATTAGTATTATTTGAAACTCGATTTTGCATATCACTATAAAGTTATATACGTCTCGCTTGTTCAATATTCAATGCAAAACTTGTTTGGGTCCCTATAGCTCGGTTGGTAGAGTGGCCATGCCAGCAACTTGAGGGTTGCAGGTTCGATTCCCGCTTCCGCCATCCTAGTCACTGCCGTCGTGTCCTTGGGCAAGACACTTTACCCACCTGCTCCCGGTGCCACCCACACTGCTTTAAATGTAACTTAGATATTGGGTTTCACTATGTAAAACGCTTTGAGTCACTAGAGAAAAAGCGCTATATAAATGTAATCAATCAATCAATGTTTACTTATATAGCCCTAAATCACTAGTGTCTCAAAGGGCTGCACAAACCACCACGACATCCTCGGTAGGCCCACATAAGGGCAAGGAAAACTCACACCCAGTGGGACGTCGGTGACAATAATGACTATGAGAACCTTGGAGAGGAGGAAAGCAATGGATGTCGAGCGGGTCTAACATGATACTGTGAAAGTTCAATCCACAATGGATCCAACACAGTCGCGAGAGTCCAGTCCAAAGCGGATCCAACACAGCAGCGAGAGTCCCGTTCACAGCGGAGCCAGCAGGAAACCATCCCAAGCGGAGGCGGATCAGCAGCGCTGAGATGTCCCCAGCCGATACACAGGCAAGCAGTACATGGCCACCGGATCGGGCCGGACCCCCTCCACACGGGAGAGTGGGACATAGAAGAAAAAGAAAAGAAACAGCAGATCAACTGGTCTAAAAAGGGAGTCTATTTAAAGGCTAGAGTATACAAATGAGTTTTAAGGTGAGACTTAAATGCTTCTACTGGTGTGTAAAGTGTCTTGCCCAAGGACACAACGGCAGTGACTAGGATGGCGGAAGCGGGAATCGAACCTGGAACCCTCAGGTTGCTATCACGGCCACTCTCCTAACCGAGCTATGCCGAGTAACCGTGTAATACTCTTCCATATCAGTAGGTGGCAGTCCGTAGCTAATTGCTTTGTAGATGTGGGAAACAGCGGGAGGCAGGGTGCAGGTAAAAAGTTGTCTAATGCTTAAACCAGGGGTAGGAAACCTATGGCTCTAGAGCCAGATGTGGCTCTTTTGATGACTACATATGGCTCTCAGATAATTATATTTATATAGTGCTTTTTCTCTAGTGACTCAAAGCGCTTTACAAAGTGACACCCAATATCTATGTCACATTTAAACCAGTGTGGGTGGCACTGGGGGCAGGTGTGTAAAGTGTCTTGCCCAAGGACACAACGGCAGTGACTAGGATAATAAATGATAAATGGGTTGTACTTGTATAGCGCTTTTCTACCTTCAAGGTACTCAAAGCGCTTTGACACTACTTCCACATTTACCCATTCACACACACATTCACACACTGATGGAGGGAGCTGCCATGCAAGGCGCTAACCAGCACCCATCAGGAGCAAGGGTGAAGTGTCTTGCTCAAGGACACAACGGAAGTGACGAGGTTGGTACTAGGTGGGGATTGAACCAGGGACCCTCGGGTTGCGCACGGCCACTCTTCCACTGCGCCACGCCATCCCCCAATGGCGGATGGCGTCCAGGATGGCGGAAGCGGGAATCGAACCTGGAACCCTCAGGTTGCTATCACGGCCACTCTCCTAACCGAGCTATGCCGAGTAACCGTGTAATACTCTTCCATATCAGTAGGTGGCAGTCGGTAGCTAATTGCTTTGTAGATGTGGGAAACAGCGGGAGGCAGAGTGCAGGTAAAAAGTTGTCTAATGCTTAAACCAGGGGTAGGGAACCTATGGCTCTAGAGCCAGATGACTGCACCTGGCTCTCAGATAAATCTTAGCTGACATTGCTTAACACGATAAGTAATGAATAATTCCGCTGGTAATCAATAACGTTGAAATTATAAAACATTCTCATGCATTTTAATCCAACCATCCGTTTTCTACCGCACCTGTTCACGATGTCGCATTAATGGTAAGAAGTATTATATTTATTATTGGTTAACGTTTTAGAATAACAATGTTAAAAAGAATAAGAGACTTACTATACTCTACAAATGTTGGTCATACTTAAAAATGCACAAATTTAGTTGTATTCAGGGTTGAAAAATGTTATATGGCTCCTACGGAAATACATTTTGAAATATTTGGCTTTCATGGCTCTCTCAGCCTAAAAGGTTCCCGACCCCTGATGTAAACAATAATAATAAATGATAAATGGGTTGTACTTGTATAGCGCTTTTCTACCTTCAAGGTACTCAAAGCGCTTTGACACTACTTCCACATTTACCCATTCACACACACATTCACACACTGATGGAGGGAGCTGCCATGCAAGGCGCCAACCAGCACCCATCAGGAGCAAGGGTGAAGTGTCTTGCTCAAGGACACAACGGCAGTGACTAGGATAATAAATGATAAATGGGTTGTACTTGTATAGCGCTTTTCTACCTTCAAGGTACTCAAAGCGCTTTGACACTACTTCCACATTTACCCATTCACACACACATTCACACACTGATGGAGGGAGCTGCCATGCAAGGCGCTAACCAGCACCCATCAGGAGCAAGGGTGAAGTGTCTTGCCCAAGGACACAACGGCAGTGACTAGGATAATAAATGATAAATGGGTTGTACTTGTATAGCGCTTTTCTACCTTCAAGGTACTCAAAGCGCTTTGACACTACTTCCACATTTACCCATTCACACACACATTCACACACTGATGGAGGGAGCTGCCATGCAAGGCGCTAACCAGCACCCATCAGGAGCAAGGGTGAAGTGTCTTGCTCAAGGACACAACGGAAGTGACGAGGTTGGTACTAGGTGGGGATTGAACCAGGGACCCTCGGGTTGCGCACGGCCACTCTCCCACTGCGCCACGCCGTCCCCTATTATAATAATAATAATAAATGATGTTGTCTGTGTAGGCGTGGAGGTCCCATCAGTTTCTCCTCCAGCCGCTCAGGCAGACGTCAGCTTGCGGTGGAGGGGAGTTCCTTGGACCTGGTGTCGGACGAGGAGCAGGAGACCAAGGCGACGGACAACCACGCCAACGAGGCCCCGCCTCCTCCCGCGCAGGAATGATTGGCAGACAAGAACACAAAAGAGACGTTGGCACCAGCAGATCTTGTCCCTCCCAGCAAGCTTTGCCTTGTCCTAGTCCAGGTCCAGGTCTTCATTCATCTCAGTCCCAGTGTGCCTACTTTAGTCCTAACTTATTCTCCTAGATAGAAGATCTTTTCCTTTCTTTGGTGCCTTCTTTCACTCCCTTGCAGCTCCTCTCCTGTCACGTATATTCTTGTATGTCTTCCACTCTTTTGTGGCCACGCTGCTTTCAATAAAACACTCATCCTTTCTTCTATTTCAATACAACTCATGTATTTGGTGTTTGGGTGTGTGTGTGTGTGTGTGTGTGTGTGTGTGTGTGTGTGTGTGTGTGTGTGTGTGTAATCCTGCTGTCATGTGACTCCTCCTCATAATCACTCATAACCACCGGCGGAGGAGGAGATAAAAGAGAAGAAGAAGAAGGCGAGGTTCACCTGAAGAGACTTCACAAGTAAGTTATTGGATTTATTATTATTATTATTATTATTATTATTATTCATAAATGTATGTTGACATGTGATGAGGATCCACAGGGACTTTTCCTTCCCAACAGATATTAATATTAATAATGTGTTGTATAGTCATGTTAACAATAATGAAGTGTTTTATATTATTAATACTTAAGTGTTGTACATTCATAATAACAAAGTGTCGTATATTCATAGTGTGTATTGATTGATTGATTGATTGATTGATATGCCGTACAGTTTTTCAACTTGTTTAAGTCGGGGTCCACATTAATCCATTCATGGTGATCAATTCCTTATTAATAATTTGTGTATTAATAATAAATAGGTGTTGTATATTAATACGAAATGAGTGTTGTGTGAATAGTAAGTTGTATATTAAGTGTTGTATATTAATAATAAGTTGTATAGTAATCATAAGTAAGTGTTGTATAAATAAGTGTTGTATATTCATAATAAGTAAGTCCTGTGTATTCATAATACATAAGTTTGATGTATTATGAATATAGAACACTTTTTATTAATATACATGTCGTATAAATAATAAGTGTTGTATATTAAGAATAAATAAGTGTTGTATATTAATACTAAATAAGTGTTGTATAAATAATAAGTGTTGTATATCAATAATAAATAAGTTGTATATTAATAATATATAAATGGTGTATATTAATATTGAATAAGTGTTGTATGAACAAGTGTTGTACATTCATAACGGATAGGTGTTGTATATTATTAATTAATATGTTATATTTATTATGAATATACAACACTTATCAATAAACGCTCATTATTAATGTACGTGTCATATAAATAAGTGTTGTATATTAATTATAAATAAGTTGTATATTAATAATTAATGTTGTACATAAATAAGTTTTGTATATTCATAATAAAGAAGTGTTGTATATTCTTAATAAATAAGTTATATTATTTTGAATATACAACACTAATTAATATGAACCACTTATTATTAATATGCATTATGTATAAATAAGTGTTGTATATTAATAATGAATAATGTGTATATTGATAATAAATGTTGCATAAAAAGTGTTGTAGGTAAATAAGTGTTGTATATTCATAATAAATAAGTTATATTCATTATGAATATACAACACTTATTAATATGCAACCCTTATTTTTAATATGTGTGTTGCATAAATAATAAGTGTTGCATATTATTATAAATAAGTTGTAAGTTCATAATAAATAGGTGTTGTATATTCAAAATAAATAAGTTACATTTATTATGAATATACAACACTTAATATGCGACACTTATTCATATGCGTGTTGTATAAATGATAAGTGTTTATTAATTATAAAATAGGTTGTATATTACAACAAATAAGTGTTGTATATTAGTATCATATAATTGTTGTATATTAATAATACGTTTTTTATATTAATAGTAAATAAGTGTTTTATAAATAAGTTGTATATTAAGTGTTGTATATTAATGATAAATAAGTTGCATATTAAAAATAAATGTCGTATAAATAAGTGTTGTACATAAGTTTTGTATATTCATAATAAAAAAAGTGTTGTATATTCTTAATAAGTTATATTATAATGAATATACAACCTTAATTAATATGAACCACTTATTATTAATATGCATGTTGTATAAATAAGTGTTGTATATTAATAATAAATAATTTGTATATTGGTAATAAATGTTGCATAAAAAAGTGTTGTACGTAAATAAGTGTTGTATATTCTTAATAAATAAGTTATATTTATTATGAATATACAACACTTATTAATATGCAACCCTTATTTTTAATATGTGTGTTGTATAAATAATAAGTGTTGCATATTATTATGAATAAGTTGTAAGTTCTAAATAAATAAGTTACATTTATTATGAATATACAACACTTAATATGCGACACTTATTATTAATATGCGTGTTGTATAAATGATAAGTGTTTATTAATTATAAATAGGTTGTATATTATAACAAATAAGTGTTGTATATTAGTATCATATAATTGTTGTATATTAATAATAAATACGTGTTTATATTAATAGTAAATAAGTGTTTTATAGATAAGTTGTATATTAAGTGTTGTATATTAATAATAAATAAGTTGTATATTAATAATAAATGTTGTATAAATAAGTGTTGTACATAAATAAGTTTTGTATATTCATAATAAAGAAGTGTTGTATATTCTTAATAAATAAGTCATATTATTATGAATATACAACCTTTATCAATATTAATCACTTATTAATATGCATGTTGTAGAAATAAGTGTTATATATTGATAATAAATCATTTGTATATTGATAATAAATGTTGCATAAAAAAGTGTTGTACGTAAATAAGTGTTGTATATTCATAATAAACAAGTGTTGTATATTCTTAATAAATAAGTTATATTCATTATGAATATACAACACTTATTAATATGCAACCCTTATTTTTAATATGCGTGTTGCATAAATAATAAGTGTTGCATATTATTATAAATAAGTTGTAAGTTCATAATAAATAGGTGTTGTATATTCAAAATAAATAAGTTACATTTATTATGAATATACAACACTTAATATGCGACACTTATTATTAATATGCGTGTTGTATAAATGATAAGTGTTTATTAATTATAAATAGGTTGTATATTATAACAAATAAGTGTTGTATATTAGTATCATATAATTGTTGTATATTAATGTTAAATACGTTTTTTATATTAATAGTAAATAAGTGTTTTATAAATAAGTTGTATATTAAGTGTTGCATATTAATAATAAATAAGTTGTATATTAATAATAAATGCTGTATAAATAAGTGTTGTAGATAAGTTTTGTATATTCATAATAAAGAAGTGTTGTATATTCTTAATAAATAAGATATACCATTATGAATATACAACACTAATTAATATGAGCCACGTATTATTAATATGCATTATGTATAAATAAGTGTTGTATATTAATAATAAATAAGTTGTATATTGATAATAAATGTAGCATAAAAAAGTGTTTTACGTAAATAAGTGTTGTATATTCATAATAAACAAGTGTTGTATATTCTTAATAAATAAGTTATATTTATTATGAATATACAACACTTATTAATATGCACCCCTTATTTTTAATATGCGTGTTGTTTGAATAATAAGTGTTGCATATTATTATAAATAAGTTATTAATATGCGTGTTTTATAAATAAGTGTTTATTAATTATAAATAGGTTGTATATTATAACAAATAAGTGTTGTATATTAATAACAAATACTTTTTATATTAATAGTAAATAAGGGTTTTATAAATAAGTTGTATATTAAGTGTTGTATATTAATAATAAATAAGTTGTATATTAATAATAAATGTTGTATAAATAAGTGTTGTACATAAATAAGTTTTGTATATTCATAATAAAATACTGTTGTATATTCTTAATGAATAAGTTATATTATGAATATACAACCTTTATTAATATGTACCACTTATTATTAATATGCATTATGTATAAATAAGTGTTGTATATTAATAATAAATAAGTTGTATATTGATAATAAATGTTGCATAAAAAATTGTTGTACGTAAATAAGTGTTGTATATTCATAATAAAGAAGTGTTGTATATTCCTAATAAATAAGTTGTATTTATTAGGAATATACAACACTTAATATGCAACCCTTATTTTTAATATGCGTGTTGCATATTATTATAAATAAGTTGTAGATTCATAATAAATAGGTGTTGTATATTCTAAATAAATAAGTTACATTTATTATGAATATACAACACTTAATATGCGACACTTATTAATATGCGTGTTGTATAAATGATAAGTGTTTATTAATTATAAAATGGGTTGTATATTATAACAAATAAGTGTTGTATATTAGTATCATATAATTGTTCTATATTAATAATAAATACGTTTTTATATTAATAGTAAATAAGTGTTTTATAAATAAGTTGTATATTAAGTATTGTATATTAATACTAAATAAGTTGCATATTAAAAATAAATGTTGTATAAATAAGTGTTGTACATAAGTTTTGTATATTCATAATAAAAAAAGTGTTGTATATTCTTAATAAATAAGTTATATTCATTATGAATATCCAACACTTATTAATATGCAACCCTTATTTTTTAATATGCGTGTTGCATAAATAATAAGTGTTGCATATTATTATAAATAAGTTGTAAGTTCATAATAAATAGGTGTTGTATATTCAAAATAAATAAGTTACATTTATTATGAATATACAACACTTAATATGCGACACTTATTAATATGCGTGTTGTATAAATGATAAGTGTTTATTAATTATAAATAGGTTGTATATTATAACAAAGAAGTGTTGTATATTAGTATCATATAATTGTATATTAATAATAAATAAGCTTTTTATATTAATAGTAAATAAGTGTTTTATAAATAAGTTGTATATTAAGTGTTGTGTATTAATAATAAATAAGTTGTATATTAACAGTAAAAATTGTATAAACAAGTGTTTTACATAAATAAGTGTTGGATATTCAAAAGAATTATTAATATGCGTGTAGTATAAATA
>NC_084633.1:36779769-36849769 GCF_033978795.1 Nerophis ophidion | reverse complement strand
TATGTATATGTATGTTTGTGTATATATACATATTTGTGTGTGTGTGTATATATGTATATGCAGTGAGGCAAAAAAGTATTTAGTCAGCCAGCGATTGTGCAAGTTCTCCCACTTAAAAAGATGACAGAGGTCTGTAATTTTCATCATAGGTACACTTCAACTGTGAGAGACAGAATGTGAAGAAAAAAAATCCAGGAATTCACATTGTAGGAATTTTAAAGTATTTATTTGTAAATGATGGTGGAAAATAAGTATTTGGTCAACCATTCAAAGCTCTCACTGATGGAAGGAGGTTTTGGCTCAAAATCTCAGGATACATGGCCCCATTCATTATTTCCTTAACACGATCAATCGTCCTGTCCCCTTAGCAGAAAAACAGCCCCAAAGCATGATGTTTCCACCCCCATGCTTCACAGTAGGTATGGTGTTCTTGGGGTGCAACTCAGTATTCTTCTTCCTCCAAACACCACCAGTTGAGTTTATACCAAAATGGATACATGGATGAAAAAGCAGAGGATTGGGAGAATGTCATGTGGTCAGATGAAACCAAAATAGAACAAAGTGTAGGGAAAAAAATAGTGGTTTGTTGCCTGGAATTTTTGGTCTTTGGGCTAATTATGTTAGCATATTAAGTAATGACACTAGCTTCAAGACATCACACATGGGAGGCTTTAGTAAGTCAGAATAGTTTTAGTTATATTATAAAACTTACAAACGTTGCTAAGAGTGATGTGTGGAGAATCCATATGAGTAGAAACTCTACGTATGGTTTTTCCTTCAGTTTGAGGGCAAAACAGGAAGTAGATTCTAAACTCAAACTCGTTCAAAATAACCTTTTAAGTCCTCTGCTTGGGTTTCATGAAAACTTTTGACCACAAACTAAAATCGATTAATCAACCCTGCACTGTTTTACAAGCCGCAGGGTCCAAAGTGTAGGGAAAAAGGTTTTTTTTGGGCTAATTATGTTAGCATATTACCTAATGACACTAGCTTCAAGACATGGGAGGCTGTAGTAAGTCAGAATAGTTTTAGTTATATTGTAAAACTTACAATCGTTGCTTGGAGTGATGAATGGAGAATCCATACGAGTAGAAACGCTATGGACAGGTTTTGCTTTCAGTTTGAGGGCAAAACAGGAAGTAGATTCTCAACTCAAGCTTGTTCAAAATAACCTTTTAAGTCCTCTGCTTGGGTTTCATGAAAACTTTTGACCACAAACTAAAATCGATTAATCAACCCTGCACCGTTTTACAAGCTGCAGAGTCCAAAGTGTTGGGAAAAATTTGGGGTTTTTTGGGCTAATTATGTTAGCATAATACCTAATGACACTAGCTTCAAGACATTGGAGGCTTTAGTAAGTAAGAATAGTTTTAGTTGTATTGTAAAACTTACAAACGTTGCTTGGAGTGATGAAGGGAGAATCCATACGAGTAGTAACGCTATGGACAGGTTTTGCTTTCAGTTTGAGGGCAAAACAGGAAGTAGATTCTCAACTCAAACTTGTTCAAAATAACCTTTTAAGTCCTCTGCTTGGGTTTCATGAAAACTTTTGACCACAAACTAAAATCGATTAATCAACCCTGCACCGTTTTACAAGCTGCAGAGTCCAAAGTGTTGGGAAAATTTTGGGGTTTTTTGGGCTAATTATGTTAGCATATTACCTAATGACACTAGCTTCAAGACATTGGAGGCTTTAGTAAGTAAGAATAGTTTTAGTTATATTGTAAAACTTACAATCGTTGCTTGGAGTGATGAATGGAGAATCCATACGAGTAGAAACGCTATGGACGGGTTTTTGCTTTAAGTTTGAGGGCAAAACAGGAAGTAGATTCTCAACTCAAACTTGTTCAAAATAACCTTTTAAGTCCTCTGCTTGGGTTTCATGAAAACTTTTGACCACAAACTAAAATCGATTAATCAACCCTGCACCGTTTTACAAGCTGCAGAGTCCAAAGTGTTGGGAAAAATTTGGGTTTTTTTGGGCTAATTATGTTAGTATATTATCTAATGACACTAGCTTCAAGACATTGGAGGCTTTAGTAAGTCAGAATAGTTTTAGTTATATTGTAAAACTTACAATCGTTGCTTGGAGTGATGAATGGAGAATCCATACGAGTAGAAACGCTATGGACAGGTTTTGCTTTCAGTTTGAGGGCAAAACAGGAAGTAGATTCTCAACTCAAACTTGTTCAAAATAACCTTTTAAGTCCTCTGCTTGGGTTTCATGAAAACTTTTGACCACAAAGCGTTAGCAGAAAACCAAAAATTTATCAATTAACCCTGCACTGTTTTACGAGCCGCAGGGTCCAAAGTGTTGGGAAAAATTTGGGGGTTTTTGGGCTAATTATGTTAGCATATTAAGTAATGACACTAGCTTCAAGACATCACACATGGGAGGCTTTAGTAAGTCAGAGTAGTTTTAGTTATATTGTAAAACTTACAAATGCTTCTGGGAGTGACGAATGGAGAATCCATATGAGTAGAAACGCTACGGACAGGTTTTTGCTTTCAGTTTGAGGGCAAAACAGGAAGTAAATTCTCAACTCAAACTTGTTCAAAATAACCTTTTAAGTCCTCTGCTTGGGTTTCATGAAAACTTTTGACCACAAAACGTTAGCAGAAACCAAAAATTGATCAATTAACCCTGCACCGTTTTACGAGCCGCAGGGTCCAAAGTGTAGGGAAAATTTTGGGGTTTTTTTGGGCTAATTATGTTAGCATATTAACTAATGACACTAGCTTCAAGACATCACACATGGGACGCTTTAGTAAGTCAGAGTAGTTTTAGTTATATTGTAAAACTTACAAACGTTGCTTGGAGTGATGAATGGAGAATCCATATGAGTAGAAACGCTATGGACAGGTTTTTGCTTTCAGTTTGAGGGCAAAACAGGAAGTAGATTCTCAACTCAAACTTGTTCAAAATAACCTTTTAAGTCCTCTGCTTGGGTTTCATGAAAACTTTTGACCACAAACTAAAATCGATTAATCAACCCTGCACCGTTTTACAAGCTGCAGAGTCCAAAGTGTTGGGAAAAATTTGGGGTTTTTTGGGCTAATTATGTTAGCATATTACCTAATGACACTGGCTTCAAGACATGGGAGGCTTTAGTAAGTCAGAATAGTTTTAGTTATATTGTAAAACTTACAATCGTTGCTTGGAGTGATGAATGGAGAATCCATATGAGTAGAAACGCTATGGACAGGTTTTTGCTTTCAGTTTGAGGGCAAAACAGGAAGTAGATTCTCAACTCAAACTTGTTCAAAATAACCTTTTAAGTCCTCTGCTTGGGTTTCATGAAAACTTTTGACCACAAACTAAAATCGATTAATCAACTCTGCGCCGTTTTACAAGCCGCAGGGTCCAAAGTGTTGGGAAAAATTTGGAGTTTTGTGGGCTAATTATGTTAGCATATTAAGTAATGACACTAGCTTCCAGACATGGGAGGCTGTAGTAAGTCAGAATAGTTTTAGTTATATTGTAAAACTTACAATCGTTGCTTGGAGTGATGAATGGAGAATCCATACGAGTAGAAACGCTATGGACAGGTTTTGCTTTCAGTTTGAGGGCAAAACAGGAAGTAGATTCTCAACTCAAACTTGTTCAAAATAACCTTTTAAGTCCTCTGCTTGGGTTTCATGAAAACTTTTGACCACAAAACGTTAGCAGAAACCAAAAATTGATCAAATAACCCTGCACCGTTTTACGAGCCGCAGGGTCCAAAGTGTTGGGAAAATTTTGTTTTTTTGGGGCTAATTATGTTAGCATATTAACTAATGACACTAGCTTCAAGACATGTGAGGCTTTAGTATGTCAGAATAGTTTTAGTTATATTGTAAAACTTACAAACGTTGCTTGGAGTGATGAATGGAGAATCCATACGAGTAGAAACGCTATGGACAGGTTTTGCTTTCAGTTTGAGGGCAAAACAGGAAGTAGATTCTCAACTCAAACTTGTTCAAAATAACCTTTTAAGTCCTCTGCTTGGGTTTCATGAAAACTTTTGACCACAAAACGTTAGCAGAAACCAAAAATTGATCAAATAACCCTGCACCGTTTTACGAGCCGCAGGGTCCAAAGTGTTGGGAAAATTTTGTTTTTTTGGGGCTAATTATGTTAGCATATTAACTAATGACACTAGCTTCAAGACATGTGAGGCTTTAGTATGTCAGAATAGTTTTAGTTATATTGTAAAACTTACAAACGTTGCTTGGAGTGATGAATGGAGAATCCATACGAGTAGAAACGCTGTGGATGGTTTTTGCTTTCAGTTTGAGGTTGGAAAGGCACAAACAGTAACACACCTTTTCAGTCCTCTGCTTGGGTTTAATGAAAACTATCAAATAATTTAGCGGAAAAAAACTAAATCTATCTATTCTCCCTGCGCCGTTTTACGAACCGCAGGTCGCAAAGCGTAGGGGAAGAAAATAGCGGAATTTGACTTCTGATTGTGTGTGCATCCTCAGCCTTCATCTCGGTGTCGGGCGAGTGTCCCCTCCACCTGGACGAGGTGCGTCACTTCCTCACGCTGTGTCCGGAACTCTCCATGGGCTGGTTCGAGGAGGGCCGGCTGGTGGCTTTCATCATCGGCTCGCTGTGGGACCGCGAGCGCCTCGCTGCCGTGAGTCACCTGTGCTTGAGAATGTGTCGGAACCCCCCACTGACCTGTCCCGCGTCCTCTAGGAGGCCCTGACCCTCCACAAGCCCCGGGGCTCCACCGTGCACATCCACGTGCTGGCGGTGCACCGCACCTTCCGGCAGCAGGGCAAGGGTCCCATCCTGATGTGGCGCTACCTGCAGTACCTGCGCTGCCTGCCCAGCGTGCGGCGCGCCGTGCTCATGTGCGAGGACTCCCTGGTGCCCTTCTACCGCAAGTCGGGCTTCAAGGCGCTGGGCCGCTGCGCCATCACCGTGGGCAGCCTGAGCTTCACGGAGATGTGCTACCCCGTCAGCGGCCACGCCTACATGAGGCGCAACAGCGAGGCCATCCGCTTCCCCGCCGCGCCGCTCACCGTGCCGACGCCCGACGCCCAAGACCCCGTGGACGTATGATCCGGGAAGTACTCCCCGTGTTCTTATAGTCTTCTTCCGAAATCTAACACCTTCCTTTTTTGTCCTCAAAATTCTAAACACAATACCCTACGGCAATGTCAAAAATGTAAGAAAATGTTAAAGGCGTGGCCACTTCATTAGGTACCTTTGCCCAGTCATAGTCGAATTATGCAAAAATGCAAATGTGACGAGAAATGTTGGATTGTTGCCGATATTTAGTTTATTATTCATGTGACGGAAAATTTTATGTCAGAATTAGTCAAAGTCCACAATTTAAACAGTTTGTCCAAGTGGTACCGTTTTTTGTTTTTGTTTTTTTTAACAGTAACACACTGTAAAAGCAACAATTTTATGGTAAACATTTTTAAAAAACTGCAGCTCAGTCGCCAGAATTTTATCATGAAAATAGAAATGGTACTATTTTTGATTTACAGTAATGCACTGTAAAAAAAAATAAAAGGAGATTTTACGGTAAAAATCTGGCCGCTCAGTCGCCAGAATTTTATCATAAGACTAAAAGTGGTACTATTTTTGAATTTATGGTAATACACTGTAAAAAACAAGAAGAAAAAAAGGAAGTAGATTTTACGGTAAAAACCTGGCAGCTCAGTCGCCCGAATTTTACGAGAAGAATAAAAGTGGTACTACTTTTAAATTTACAGTAATGCACAGTAAAAATAAAAAAAATGAGATTTCACGGTAAAAACCTGGTAGAAATATAAATTGTACTATTTTTGATTAACTATAATATACTGTAAAAAAAAAAAAAAAAAAGGATTTTACTGTAAAAACCTGGCAGCTCAGTCTCCAGAATTTTATCATTAATATAAAAATGTTTTTGAATTTACAGTAATGCACTGTAAAAAAAAAAAAAAGGGAAAAAAAAGTAGATTTTATGGTAAAAACCTAGCAGCTCAGTCGCCAAAATTTTATCATAAAAATAAAAATTTCACAATTTTTGATTTACAGTAATGCACTGTGAAAAAAAAGTAGATTTTACGGTAAAAACTTGGCAGCTCAGTTGCCAGAATTTTATCAGAAGAATAAAAGTATTTTTAAATTTACAGTAATACACTACAAACAACATTGTAGATTTTATGGTAAAAAAAACAACTAAAAAACTGGCAGCTCAGTCGCCCAAATTTTACCAGAAAAATAAAAGTGGTGCGGCTTTTTTAATTTACCGTAATGCTCTGTAAAAAAAAAAAGTAAAAAAATAGATGGATTTTTATGATAAAAACCTGGCAGCTCAGTTGCCATAATTTTACCATAAGACTAAAAGTGGTACTATTTTAAAATTTACAGTAATGCACTGTAAATAAAAAAGTAGATTTTTTGGGAAAAAAATAAACAAAACTGGACGCTCCGTTGGTAGAATATCACTGTAAATGTAACAGTGGTACAATTTTTTCAATTTACAGTAATGCACTGTAAAAATAAATGTTTTTATTTTATGGTAAATAAAAAAAAATGGCAGCTCAGTCGCTGGAATTTTATCATCAAAGGAAAATCTGTGCTATTCCGCGAGTGAATGCTGTTCGAGTCAAAGTGAAATGCTAACGTTAGCATGCCACAAGTACCGAGTGCTATATCTGTGATATGTTGGCAGGCAAAATTAGCTGGAAAAGAAGCTAGCATGCTAACGTTAACAAGCTAACAGTTAGTTTGTGTCACATACCAAGTTTAATGGCTGCCAAAATGGCTTCAAAAATGAGCATGCTAACAGTTAGTACGTGTCATGTAGCGAATGATATGACTATAAACGGTTGCAAAATTAGCAACTAAAAAGTTAAAATGCTAAAGTCAGCATGCTAAAAAATTACTGTAAATGTAACAGTGGTACTATTTTTTCAATTTACAGTAATGCACTGTAAAAGAAATGTTTTTATTTTATGGTAAATTAAAAAAAATGGCAGCTCAGTCGCTGGAATTTTATCATCAAAGGAAAATCTGTGCTATTCCGCAAGTGAATGCTGACCGAGTCAAAGTGAAATGCTAACGTTAGCATGCCGACACTTGAAATGCCACAAGTACCGAGTGCTATATCCGTGATGTGTTGGCAGGCAAAATTAGCTGGAAAAGAAGCTAGCATGCTAACGTTAACAAGCTAACAGTTAGTTTGTGTCACATACCAAGTTTAATGGCTGCCAAAATGGCTTCAAAAATGAGCATGCTAACAGTTAGCACGTGTCATGTAGCGAATTATATGACTATAAACGGTTGCAAAATTAGCAACTAAAAAGTTAAAATGCTAAAGTCAGCATGCTAAAAAATTACTGTAAATGTAACAGTGGTACTATTTTTTCAATTTACAGTAATGCACTGTAAAAGTAAATGTTTTTATTTTATGGTAAATTAAAAAAAATGGCAGCTCAGTCGCTGGAATTTTATCATCAAAGGAAAATCTGTGCTATTCCGCGAGTGAATGCAGTTCGAGTCAAAGTGAAATGCTAACGTTAGCATGCCGACACTTGAAATGCCACATGTACCGAGTGCTATATCTGTGATGTGTTGGCAGGCAAAATTAGCTGGAAAAGAAGCTAGCAGGCTAACGTTAACAAGCTAACAGTTAGTTTGTGTCACATACCAAGTTTAATGGCTGCCAAAATGGCTTCAAAAATGAGCATGCTAACAGTTAGCACGTGTCATGTAGCGAATGATATGACTATAAACGGTTGCAAAATTAGCAACTAAAAAGTTAAAATGCTAAAGTCAGCATGCTAAAAAAATACTGTAAATGTAACAGTGGTACTATTTTTTCAATTTACAGTAATGCACTGTAAAAGTAAATGTTTTTATTTTATGGTAAATTAAAAAAAATGGCAGCTCAGTCGCTGGAATTTTATCATCAAAGGAAAATCTGTGCTATTCCGCGAGTGAATGCAGTTCGAGTCAAAGTGAAATGCTAACGTTAGCATGCCGACACTTGAAATGCCACATGTACCGAGTGCTATATCTGTGATGTGTTGGCAGGCAAAATTAGCTGGAAAAGAAGCTAGCAGGCTAACGTTAACAAGCTAACAGTTAGTTTGTGTCACATACCAAGTTTAATGGCTGCCAAAATGGCTTCAAAAATGAGCATGCTAACAGTTAGCACGTGTCATGTAGCGAATGATATGACTATAAACGGTTGCAAAATTAGCAACTAAAAAGTTAAAATGCTAAAGTCAGCATGCTAAAAAATTACTGTAAATGTAACAGTGGTACTATTTTTTCAATTTACAGTAATGCACTGTAAAAGTAAATGTTTTTATTTTATGGTAAATTAAAAAAAATGGCAGCTCAGTCGCTGGAATTTTATCATCAAAGGAAAATCTGTGCTATTCCGCGCGTGAATGCAGTTCGAGTCAAAGTGAAATGCTAACGTTAGCATGCCGACACTTGAAATGCCACAAGTACCGAGTGCTATATCCGTGATGTGTTGGCAGGCAAAATTAGCTGGAAAAGAAGCTAGCATGCTAACGTTAACAAGCTAACAGTTAGTTTGTGTCACATACCAAGTTTAATGGCTGCCAAAATGGCTTCAAAAATGAGCATGCTAACAGTTAGCACGTGTCATGTAGCGAATGATATGACTATAAACGGTTGCAAAATTAGCAACTAAAAAGTTAAAATGCTAAAGTCAGCATGCTAAAAAATTACTGTAAATGTAACAGTGGTACTATTTTTTCAATTTACAGTAATGCACTGTAAAAGAAATGTTTTTATTTTATGGTAAATTAAAAAAAATGGCAGCTCAGTCGCTGGAATTTTATCATCAAAGGAAAATCTGTGCTATTCCGCGAGTGAATGCAGTTCGAGTCAAAGTGAAATGCTAACGTTAGCATGCCGACACTTGAAATGCCACAAGTACCGAGTGCTATATCTGTGATATGTTGGCAGGCAAAATTAGCTGGAAAAGAAGCTAGCATGCTAACGTTAACAAGCTAACAGTTAGTTTGTGTCACATACCAAGTTTAATGGCTGCCAAAATGGCTTCAAAAATGAGCATGCTAACAGTTAGCACGTGTCATGTAGCGAATGATATGACTATAAACGGTTGCAAAATTAGCAACTAAAAAGTTAAAATGCTAAAGTCAGCATGCTAAAAAAATACTGTAAATGTAACAGTGGTACTATTTTTTCAATTTACAGTAATGCACTGTAAAAGAAATGTTTTTATTTTATGGTAAATTTAAAAAAATGGCAGCTCAGTCGCTGGAATTTTATCATCAAAGGAAAATCTGTGCTATTCCGCGAGTGAATGCAGTTCGAGTCAAAGTGAAATGCTAACGTTAGCATGCCGACACTTGAAATGCCACAAGTACCGAGTGCTATATCTGTGATGTGTTGGCAGGCAAAATTAGCTGGAAAAGAAGCTAGCAGGCTAACGTTAACAAGCTAACAGTTAGTTTTTTTCACATACCAAGTTTAATGGCTGCCAAAATGGCTTCAAAAATGAGCATGCTAACAGTTAGCACGTGTCATGTAGCAAATGATATGACTATAAACGGTTGCAAAATTAGCAACTAAAAAGCTAACATGCTAAAGTCAGCATGCTAAAACATTAATGTAAATGTAACAGTGGTACCATTTCTTTTTCATTTACAGTAATGCACTGTAGAAATAATCAAATAAATAAATATCTTTTAATGTAAAAATTGAGATTTTACATTAAAAAATAAATTAAAAAACGTTACCAGGAATTTACCTTAAAAATAACACTGCTATCGTCTTTTTGATTACTTTAACGTACCGAAAACGGCATAATTTTCCCGTTAATAATGGTATGGATTTGCTATTTACAGTAACACACTGTGAAAAATAATTATTACCATGAAAGAAACTGGCAGAATTTCACCATAAAAAATAACAAATATAAATGTATTTAATGGTGATTATGTCCAATTAAACTACAGTAATCTTGTGAATAATGAAGGTTGACAACACTCGTTTTTAAACATGTAAAATATCCAAATGGCTTCCTCTGAACTCCTACTGTAAATATATAATAAATATATAAATATAAACTGTACATAATCGATAGATATTGATCACTAGAATGTCTTATGTGAGTCGAAGTGAACGTGTACCTAATGTTCTGTCCATTGTGCTGTTAATGATACAGTATTGTATTAAATATTGTACTATATATATATATGTATATATATATATATATAAATATAGTATTAAATAATAAATATATAAATAGATATACAGAAGCCAAAACTAGTGAAGTTGTGTAAAAGGTAAATAAAAAGAGAATACAACAAATCCTTTTCAACTTATATTCAATTGAATAGACTGCAAATACAAGATATTTCATCTTCACACTGACAAACTTTGTTATTTTTTGCAAATAATCATAAAGTTAGAATTTAATGGCAGCTACACTTTGCAACAAAGCTGGCACAAGTGGCAAAAAAGAGGGAGAAAGTTGAGCTCGGGCCCAGCGAAGCGTTTCCGGGTGTTGTTGATAAATGGCTGTGGTTTTGCGTAGTCGAGTTTTAATTTGCACTTGGAGATGTAGCGACTGACTGTAGTTACTGACAGTGGTTTTCTGAAGTGTTCCTGAGCCCATGTGGCGATATCCTTTACACACCGATGTGGCTTTTTTGCAAATATTAGCTAGTTTGGAATGTGATGCCTGCAACATGTTTGAAAAAAAGCTGGCACGGATGGCAAAAAAGAGTGAGAAAGTTGAGGAATGCTCATCAAAGACTTATTTGGAACATTCCACAGGTGAACAGGCTAATTGGGAACGGGTGGGTGCCATGGTTGGCTATAAAAGCAGCTTCCATGAATTGCTCACTCATTCACAAACAAGGACGGGGCGAGGGTCACCACTTTGTCAACAAATGCCTGAGCAAATTGTTTAAGGACAACATTTTTCAAGCAGCTATTGCAAGGAATTTAGGGATTTCACCATCTACGCTCCGTAATATCATCAAAAGGTTCAGAGAATGTGGAGAAATCACTGAACGTAAGCCATGATATTACGCACCTTAGATCCCTCAGGCGCTACTGCATCAAAAAGCCACATCAGTGTGTAAATGATATCACCACCTGGGCTCGGGAACACTTCAGAAAATCACCGTCAGTGACTACAGTTGGTCGCTACATCTGTAAGTGCAAGTTAAAACTCTACTATGCAAAGCCACAGCCATTTATCAACAACACCCAGAAACGCTTCGCTGAACCCGAGCTCATCTAAGTGGATACAAAGTGGAAAAGTGGTCTGATGAGTCCACATTTCAAATTGTTTTTGGAAACTGTGGACGTCCGGACCAAAAGAGGAAAAGAACCATCCGGATTGTTCTAGGGTGAAAGTGTTCTAGGCAGCATGTGTGATGGTATGGGGGTGTATTAGTGGCCAAGGCATGGGTAACTTACACATCTGTGAAGGCACCATTAATGCTGAAAGGTACATACAGCTTTTGGAGCAACGTATGTTGTTATCATGGACGCCCCTGCTTATTTCAGCAAAACGATGCCAAGCCAGCGTGGCTTCATTGTAAAAAACTGTTGAACAACTTAAGCTGTACATCAAGCAAGAATGGGAAAGAATTCCACTTCAAAAATGTGTTTCCTCAGTTCCCAAACCTTTACTGAGTGTTGTTAAAAGGAAAGGCCATGTAACACACTGGTAAAAATGCCTTTTTTTGCCATGTGTTGCTGCCATTACATTCTAAGTTCATGATTATTATTTACAAAAAAAAAAAAGATTCTCAGTGTGAACATGACGAGCGTTCCTCAACTTTCTCAGTGTTTTTTGCCACTTGTGCCAGCTTTTTTTAAACATGTTGCAGGCATCACATTCCAAATTAGCTAATATTTGCAAAAAAGGCCACATGGGTGTGTAAAGGATGTCACCACATGGGCTCAGGAACACTTCAGAAAACCACTGTCAGTAACTACAGTTTGTTGCTGCATCTGTAAGTGCAAGTTAAAACACTACTACGCAGAGCCACAGCCATTCATCAACAACACCCGGAAACGCTTTGCTGGGCCCGAGCTCAAATTTCTCACTGTTTTTTTGCACTTGTGCCAGGTTTTTTTTTTTTTTTTTGCAACATGTTGCTGTTAGATCCACTATGGACTGGACTCACACTATTATGTTAGATCCACTATGGACTGGACTCTCACTATTATGTTGGATCCACTATGGACTAGACTCTCACTATTTTGTGAGATCCACTATGAACTGGACTCTCACACTATTATGTTAGATCCACTATGGACTGGACTCTCACACTATTATGTTAGATCCACTATGGACTGGACTCTCACTATTTTGTGAGATCCACTACGGACTGGACTCTCACACTATTATGTTAGATACACTATGGACTGGACTCTCACTATTTTGTGAGATCCACTATGGACTGGACTCTCACACTATTATGTTAGATACACTATGGACTGGACTCTCACTATTTTGTGAGATCCACTATGGACTGGACTCCCACACTATTATGTTAGATCCACTATGGACTGGACTCTCACACTATTATGTTAGATACACTATGGACTGGACTCTCACTATTTTGTGAGATCCACTATGGACCGGACTCTCACTATTATGTTAAATCCACTATGGACTGGATTTTCACTATTATGTTTGATCCACTATGGACTGGACTCTCACACTATTATGTTAGATACACTATGGACTGGACTCTCACTATTTTGTGAGATCCACTATGGACTGGACTCTCACACTATTATGTTAGATCCACTATGGACTGGACTCTCACACTATTATGTTAGATACACTATGGACTGGACTCTCACTATTTTGTGAGATCCACTATGGACCGGACTCTCACACTATTATGTTAAATCCACTATGGACTGGATTTTCACTATTATGTTAGATCCACTATGGACTGTACTCTCACACTATTATGCTAAATCTACTATGGATTGGACTCTCACATTATTATGTTAGATCCACTATGGACTGGACTCTCACTATTATGTTAGATCCACTATGGACTGGACTCACACTATTATGTTAGATACACTATGGACTGGACTCTCCCTATTATGTTAGATCCACTATGGACTGGACTCTCACTATTATGTTAGATCCACTATGGACTGGACTCTCACTATTATGTTAGGTCTACTATGGACTGGACTCCCACACTATTATGTTAGATCCACTATGGACTGGACTCTCACACTATTATGTCAGATCCACTATGGACTGGACTCTCACTATTTTGTGAGATCCACTATGGACTGGACTCTCACACTATTATGTTAAATTCACTATGGACTGGATTTTCACTATTATGTTAGATCCACTATGGACTGGACTCTCACACTATTATGTTAAATCCACTATGGACTGGATTTTCACTATTATGTTAGATCCACTATGGACTGTACTCTCACACTATTATGTTAGATCCACTATGGACTGGACTCTCACTATTATGTTAGATCCACCATGGACTGGACTCTCACTAGTATGTTGGATCCACTATGGACTGGACTCTCACTATTATGTTAGATCCACTATGGACTGGACTCTCACTATTATGTTAGATCCACTATGGACTGGACTCTCACTATTATGTTAGATCCACTATGGACTGGACTCCCACACTATTATGTTAGATCCACTAAGGACTGGACTCTCACACTATTATGTTAGATCCACTATGGACTGGACTCTCACTATTTTGTGAGATCCACTATGGACTGGACTCTCACACTATTATGTTAGATCCACTATGGACCGGACTCTCACACTATTATGTCAGATCCACTATGGACTGGACTCTCACTATTTTGTGAGATCCACTATGGACTGGACTCTCACACTATTATGTTAAATTCACTATGGACTGGATTTTCACTATTATGTTAGATCCACTATGGACTGGACTCTCACACTATTATGTTAAATCCACTATGGACTGGATTTTCACTATTATGTTAGATCCACTATGGACTGTACTCTCACACTATTATGTTAGATCCACTATGAACTGGACTCTCACTATTATGTTAGATCCACCATGGACTGGACTCTCACTAGTATGTTAGATCCACTATGGACTGGACTCTCACTATTATGTTAGATCCACTATGGACTGGACTCTCACTATTATGTTAGATCCACTATGGACTGGACTCTCACTATTATGTTAGATCCACTATGGACTGGACTCCCACACTATTATGTTAGATCCACTAAGGACTGGACTCTCACACTATTATGTTAGATCCACTATGGACTGGACTCTCACTATTTTGTGAGATCCACTATGGACTGGACTCTCACACTATTATGTTAAATTCACTATGGACTGGATTTTCACTATTATGTTGGATCCACTATGGACTGGACTCTCACACTATTATGTTAAATCCACTATGGACTGGATTTTCACTATTATGTTAGATCCACTATGGACTGTACTCTCACACTATTATGTTAGATCCACTATGGACTGTACTCTCACACTATTATGTTAGATCCACCATGGACTGGACTCACACTATTATGTTAGATCCACTATGGACTGGACTCTCACTAGTATGTTAGATCCACAATGGACTGGACTCTCACTATTATGTTAGATCCACTATGGACTGGACTCCCACTATTATGTTAGATCCACTATGGACTGGACTCTCACTATTATGTTAGATCCACTATGGACTGGACTCTCACTATTATGTTAGATCCACCATGGACTGGACTCACACTATTATGTTAGATCCACTATGGACTGGACTCTCACTATTATGTTAGATCCACTATGGACTGGACTCTCACTATTATGTTAGATCCACTATGGACTGGACTCTCACTATTATGTTAGATCCACTATGGACTGGACTCTCACTATTATGTTAGATCCACTATGGACTGGACTCTCACTATTATGTTAGATCCACTATGGACTGGACTCTCACTATTATGTTAGATCCACTATGGACTGGACTCTCACTATTATGTTAGATCCACTATGGACTGGACTCTCACTATTATGTTAGATCCACTATGGACTGGACTCTCACTATTATGTTAGATCCACTATGGACTGGACTCTCACTATTATGTTAGATCCACTATGGACTGGACTCTCACTATTATGTTAGATCCACTATGGACTGGACTCTCACTATTATGTTAGATCCACTATGGACTGGACTCTCACTATTATGTTAGATCCACTATGGACTGGACTCTCACTATTATGTTAGATCCACTATGGAAGTTATCCCATTAAATTCCAAGTTGCCACTTGTGCCAGCTTTTTTGCAAAGTGTTGCTTTCATTAAATTCCAAGTTAATGATTATTTGCAAAAAATAACAAAGTTTGTCAGTGTGAAGATGAAATATCTTGTCTTTGCAGTCTATTCAATTGAATATAAGTTGAAAAGGATTTGTTGTATTCTCTTTTTATTTACCTTTTACACAACCTGACTACTTCACTGCTTCTGGCTCTGGTTCTCTGTACAAGATAAATATTGGTCATTAGGACGTCTTCTTTTGTGTGAGTGGAAGTGAAGGTGTACCTAATGTTCTGTCCCGCGTGCTGCCAATAGCGTGTTGCATATTGTACTATCAGCGTGTTTATGCTATGATAATAATCCGCGTGGTGCGTCAGTGAGAGGATTTAATCGCAGCTTCTTAGCCCCGTCAGGACTTAACCGCGAGACGAGTGACGCTGGACCAATTAAGTCGCTCCATGTTTGAGTTTGCACTTTCTTGTCCTTGTTGTGTTGCAACTGTAATAAAAATGTGTTTTTTACCGCTTGGAAAAACTGAATATGATGCCTGATGTGAGTATTATTCATATTTCGGGGCGCTCAATGAAATGGGACAAAATGGAATAAATAAATACATCTTGGATTAAGTAAGCCCGCAGTTCCATGATGTACTTTGAGGTCGTATCCTCGGATGTTTTGGACATTTTCAGCCAATCAAAACCTCGGCCGCTGATCAGAATCATAAAGTATTTTATTAATCCCTGAGGGGAAACTGAGATTTTCAGCACAATCCCATTCAAGATGAGGCAAACATTTCAGGTGTCAGAATAATTGTATTCAAGTTATCACACAACTTGTTTGCTCTGCTTGTGTGGTTGCAATCCCTTTTGTGCTCACAAAGCTGTCTTTGATCTTATCAAGCAAAAGGCGGACAGCTTGTAAATCTCGACTGTGTGGGATGGAATGCGCCGTGGAGGTGTCTGTTTCTCAGATCTGGACAGCCGCGGAGAGGGCCTTATCAGGACCCGAGATCTAAGTGAAGAGAGGGGGCAAACCTGAGACCGCTCCAAGCACCTTTTTGTTTGAACCGTTTATGACCCAGTGCAGCTGCTGCATCAATCAATCACTGTTTACTTATGTAGCCCTAAATCACAGGTGTCTCAAAGAGCTGCACAAGCCACGTCATCCTCGGCTCAGATCCCACATCAGGGCAAGGAAAAACTCAACCCAATGAGACAATGAGAAACCTTGGAGGGGACCGGTGTAATGGATGTCGACTGAATCTAGCATTATATTGTGAGAGTCCAGTCCATAGTGGATCTAACATAATAGTGAGAGTCCAGTCTGTAGTGGATCTAACATATTAGTGTGAGAGTCCAGTCCATAGTGGATCCAACATAATAGTGAGATTCTAGTCCATAGTGGATCTAACATCATAGTGAGAGTCCAGTCCATAGTGGATCTAACATAATAATGTGAGAGTCCAGTCCATAGTGGATCTAACATAATAATGAGAGTCCAGTCCATTGTGGAGCTAACATAATAGTGTGAGAGTCCAGTCCATAGTGGATCTAACATAATAGTGTGAGAGTCCAGTCCATAGTGGATCTAACATAATAATGAGAGTCCAGTCCATTGTGGATCTAACATAATAGTGTGAGAGTCCAGTCCATAGTGGATCTAACATAATAGTGTGAGAGTCCAGTCCATAGTGGATCTAACATAATAATGAGAGTCCAGTCCATTGTGGATCTAACATAATAGTGTGAGAGTCCAGTCCATAGTGGCTCTAACATAATAATGAGAGTCCAGTCCATTGTGGATCTAACATAATAGTGTGAGAGTCCAGTCCATAGTGGATCTAACATAATGAGAGTCCAGTCCATAGTGGATCTAACATAATAATGAGAGTCCAGTCCATAGTGGATCTAACATAATAATGAGAGTCCAGTCCATAGTGGATCTAACATAATAATGAGAGTCCAGTCCATTGTGGATCTAACATAATAGTGTGAGAGTCCAGTCCATTGTGGATCTAACAATCCAATCCACTTTATTTATATAGCACATTTAAACAACAATAACGTTTCCAAAGTGCTGCACAGCCATGTTAAAAACAATATTATGCTCCACCAATGACTGAATAAAAACAAAAAATAAATGAATATAAAACCAATAAAAACAATATAAAAACAAATATGATTAAAAACTATTTTAAAGGGTAAAATCAATTAAAACAGTAAAATAGAAATCAAAGTGTATAAAAAACACAGGACAACAGAGGACAGAGGACCACACAACTCACGTAGTGTTAAAAGCCAAAGAATAAAAGTGGGTCTTAAGACGAGACTTAAAACACTCCACTGTGGAAGCAGTTTGAACATGGAGGGGCAGAGTGTTCCAGAGCTTAGGGCCGACCACAGAGAAGGCCCTGTCTCCCCTGGTCTTGGGCACCACGAGCTGGAGCTGGCTTTCGGACCTCAGAGCGCGCGCAGGAATGTAAATTTGGATGAGGTCCGAGATATATTGAGGTGCCAGTCCATGTAAAGATTTAAAAACAAACAGCAATGTTTTAAAATCAATTCTAAAATGAACAGGGAGCCAGTGCAAACTCTGAAGAATTGGGGTTATATGCTGGCGTTTCCTGGCCCCTGTTAAAAGTCCTGGTGCCTCGTTCTGGACTAACTGCAACCGGGAGAGAGCTTTTTGGCTAATGCCAGCATAAAGTGCATTGCAGTAGTCCAGACCACTTGAAATAAAAGCATGCACGACTTGTTCAAAAAGGTTCAAAGAGAAAAACGGTTTAACCTTTCCTAAAAGACAAAGGTGATAAAAACAGGATTTTAAAACGCCATTGACAGAATTTCTAGGCGCAGTCAAGGCGTTGAGGGGTTCCGGTTTGGTGACCGCAGGATTAGGGCTCTGCTTTTTGCAGATGATGTGGTCCTGATGGCTTCATCTGACCGGGATCTTCAGCTCTCACTGGATCGGTTTGCAGCCGAGTGTGAAGCGACCGGAATGAGAATCAGCCCCTCCAAGTCCGAGTCCATGGTTCTCGCCCGGAAAAGGGTGGAGTGCCATCTCCGGGTTGGGGAGGAGACCCTGCCCCAAGTGGAGGAGTTCAAGTACCTAGGAGTCTTGTTCACGAGTGAGGGAAGAGTGGATCGTGAGATCAACAGACGGATCGGTGCGGCATCTTCAGTAATGCGGACGTTGTACCGGTCCGTTGTGGTGAAGAAGGAGCTGAGCCGGAAGGCAAAGCTCTCAATTTACCGGTCGATCTACGTTCCCATCCTCACCTATGGTCATGAGCTTTGGGTCATGACCGAAAGGATAAGATCACGGGTACAAGCGGCCCAAATGAGTTTCCTCCGCCGTGTGGCGGGTCTCTCCCTTAGAGATAGGGTGAGTAGCTCTGCCATCCGGGAGGAACTCAAAGTAAAGCCGCTGCTCCTTCACATCGAGAGGAGCCAGATGAGGTGGTTCGGGCATCTGGTCAGGATGCCACCCAAACGTCCAACCGGTAGGAGGCCACGGGGAAGACCCAGGACACGTTGGGAAGACTATGTCTCCCGGCTGGCCTGGGAACGCCTCGGGATCCCCCGGGAAGAGCTAGACGAAGTGGCTGGGGAGAGGGAAGTCTGGGTTTCCCTGCTTAGGCTGTTGCCCCCGCGACCCGACCTCGGATAAGCGGAAGATGATGGAAGGATGGATGGACTTATTTGTCTAGTTTAAAATGGCTGTCTATAGTGACGCCAAGTCTGGTGACTTTGGGACGCACATCATTTTGCAATGGTCCCAAGTCAGTGAGGGCCGGACCAAAAACTAAAATTTCCGTTTTTCCCTCATTCATTATTAAAAAATTCTAGGCTAACCAAGCCTTGACGTCGCATAGACAGTTAAGGAGGGGTGTCAGGGGGCCGTGGCTTTTTGAAATCGGCATATAAATTTGGCAGTCATCTGCATAAAAGTGATAAAACACTCCATGTTTCTTAAAAATATCTCCAAGAGGGAGGAGATAAAGAGCGAACAGGATGGGGCCTAAAATAGATCCCTGGGGGACACCACAGTAAAGCGGGGCAGAAGAGGAGGTGGCGTCCCCCAGCCTGACAGAGAAGGACCTTTCAGACAGGTAAGATCTGAACCACTGTAACGCAGTCCCCCTGACACCCACACAGTCTCTCAGGCGGTCTAAAAGAATTGTGTGGTGGACTGTGTCAAAGGCAGCTGTAAGATCTAAAAGCACTAAAATGGCCGAGCTGCCAGAATCAGACATTAAAAGCAAGTCATTAAAAACCTTTAAAAGTGCAGATTCAGTACTGTGCAAAGCTTTGTATCCAGACTGAAATGGATCTAAAGTGCTATTTTCATCTAAAAAAGGCTGCAGTTGTGCCAGAACACATTTCTCCAAAATCTTTGACACAAAAGGTAATTTAGAAATGGGCCGATAATTTGACAAACTTGTCGGATAAAGACCTGTTTTTTTAATCAAAGGCTCAACAACAGCTCTTTTACATAATAGTGTGAGAGTCCAGTCCATAGTGGATCTAACATAATAGTGTGAGTCCAGTCCATAGTGGATCTAACATAATAGAGAGAGTCCAGTCCATAGTGGATCTAAAATAATAGAGAGAGTCCAGTCCATAGTGGAGCTAACATAATAGTGTGAGTCCAGTCCATAGTGGAGCTAACATAATAGTGTGAGAGTCCTGTCCGTAGTGGATTTAACATAATAGTGAGAGTCCAGTCCATGGTGGATCTAACATAATAGTGAGAGTCCAGTCCATAGTGGATCTAACATAATAGTGTGGGAGTCCAGTCCATAGTGGATCTAACATAATAGTGAGAGTCCAGTCCATGGTGGATCTAACATAAGTGTGAGAGTCCAGTCCATTGTGAATCTAACATAATAGTGTGAGAGTCCAGTCCATAGTGGATCCAACATAATAGTGTGAGTCCAGTCCATAGTGGAGCTAACATAATAGTGTGAGAGTCCTGTCCGTAGTGGATTTAACATAATAGTGAGAGTCCAGTCCATGGTGGATCTAACATAATAGTGAGAGTTTAGTCCATAGTGGATCTAACATAATAGTGAGAGTCCAGTCCATAGTGGATCTAACATAATAGTGTGAGAGTCCGGTCCGTAGTGGATTTAACATAATAGTGTGAGAGTCCAGTCCGTAGTGGATTTAACATAATAGTGAGAGTCCAGTCCATAGTGGATCTAACATAATAGTGAGAGTTTAGTCCATAGTGGATCTAACATAATAGTGTGAGAGTCCTGTCCGTAGTGGATTTAACATAATAGTGAGAGTCCAGTCCATGGTGGATCTAACATAATAGTGAGAGTTTAGTCCATAGTGGATCTAACATAATAGTGAGAGTCCAGTCCATAGTGGATCTAACATAATAGTGTGGGAGTCCAGTCCATGGTGGATCTAACATAATAGTGAGAGTTTAGTCCATAGTGGATCTAACATAATAGTGAGAGTCCAGTCCATAGTGGATCTAACATAATAGTGTGGGAGTCCAGTCCGTAGTGGATTTAACATAATAGTGAGAGTTTAGTCCATAGTGGATCTAACATAATAGTGAGAGTCCAGTCCATAGTGGATCTAACATAATAGTGAGAGTCCAGTCCATAGTGGATCCAACATAATAGTGAGAGTCCAGTCCATAGTGGATCTAACATAATAGTGAGAGTCCAGTCCATAGTGGATCTAACATAATAGTGTGAGAGTCCAGTCCATAGTGGATCTAACATAATAGTGTGAGAGTCCAGTCCATAGTGGATCTAACATAATAGTGTGAGAGTCCAGTCCATAGTGGATCTAACATAATAGTGAGAGAGTCCAGTCCATAGTGGATCTAACACAATAGTGTGAGAGTCCAGTCCATAGTGGATCTAACATAATAGTGAGAGTCCAGTCCATAGTGGATCTAACACAATAGTGAGAGTCCAGTCCATAGTGGATCTAACATAATAGTGAGAGTCCAGTCCATAGTGGATCTAACATAATAGTGAGAGTCCAGTCCATAGTGGATCTAACATAATAGTGAGAGTCCAGTCCATAGTGGATCTAACATAATAGTGAGAGTCCAGTCCATAGTGGATCTAACACAATAGTGAGAGTCCAGTCCATAGTGGATCTAACATAATAGTGAGAGTCCAGTCCATAGTGGATCTAACATAATAGTGAGAGTCCAGTCCATAGTGGATCTAACATAATAGTGTGCTAGTCCAGTCCATAGTGGATCTAACATAATAGTGTGGGAGTCCAGTCCATAGTGGATCTAACATGATAGTGAGAGTCCAGTCCATAGTGAATCTAACATAATAGTGAGAGTCCAGTCCATAGTGGATCCAACATAATAGTGAGAGTCCAGTCCATAGTGGGGCCAGCAGGAGACCATCCCGAGCGGAGACAGGGTCAGCAGCACAGAGATGTCCCCAACCGATGTACCGGAGAGCGGTCCACCCTGGGTCCCGACTCTGGACTGCCAGCACTGTAACCCGCTCCTCTCCACGGGTTAGAGCAGAAAATAGACGGCAGATCAACTGGTCTAAAAGGGGGTTTACTTAAAGGCTAGAGTATACAAATGAGTTTTAAGATGGGACTTAAATGCTTCTACTGAGCTAGCATCTCTGTTAGCTGTAGAACATTCCAGGTAACTGGAGCCCTCATAGAAAACGTTCTATAGCCCGCAGACTTTTTTGGGGCCCTGGGAATCACTAATAAGCCGGAGTTCTTTGAAGGCAGATCTCTTGCCGGGACATATGGTACAGATCAAAGCAATGATTGGACTAGATTTCTTTTAGCTCCGCCCACTGACTTTGATGGCTGAGTTTGACAAACCAAATATATTTTCATGAAATAATGACATTACTAATTGAATGAAATTATTAATTATTCAAATATGTTAACAATTTTATAAAATATTTAATAATTTTATGTTTTTATAATGAATAAAATAGTGACCGGGTTGGGGAGGAGTCCCTGCCCCGAGTGGAGGAGTTCAAGTACCTGGGAGTCTTGTTCACCAGTGTGGATGGTGAGATGGACAGGCGGATCGGTGCGGCGTCTTCAGTAACGCGGACGCTGTATCGATCCGTTGTGGTGAAGAAGGATCCGAGCCGGAAGGCAAAGCTCCTTCCAGAGGGAGCTCAAAGTAAAGCCGCTGCTCCTCCACATGGAGAGGAGCCAGATGAGGTGGTTCGGGCATCTGGTCAGGATGCCACCCGAACGCCTCCCTAGGGAGGTGTTTAGGGCACGTCTGACCGGTATAATGCCATGGGGAAGACCCAGGACACATTGGGAAGACTATGTCTCCCGGCTGGCCTGGGAACGCCTCAGGATCCTTTGGGAAGAGCTAGACGAAGTGGCTGGGAAGGGGAAAGTCTGGGCTTCCCTGCTTAGGCTGCTGCCCCCGCGACCCGACCTCGGATAAGCGAAAGAAGATGGATGGTTCGAGTTACTTCCCCACTTTCTGACGTCCCACCGTTCCACAGGCATGAGGACGTGCCGGGTAACCAATCAGGTGTCAGGACCCGCCCACTGGAAGTCTGGACTTCCCTGCTTAGGCTGCTGCCCCCGCGACCCGACCTCGGATAAGCGAAAGAAGATGGATGGATGGATGGAGTTACTTCCCCACTTTCTGACGTCCCACCTTTCCACAGGCAATGGGACTTGCCGGGTAACTAATCAGGTGTCAGGACCCGCCCACTGGAAGTCTGGACTTCCCTGCTTAGGCTGCTGCCCCCGTGACCCGACCAAGGATAAGCGGAAGAAGATGGATGCATTGATGGTTTTACTTCCCCACTTTCTGATGTCCCACCGTTCCACAGGCAATGGGACTTGCCGGGTAACCAATCAGATGTCAAGACCCGCCCACTGAAAGTCTGGGCTTTCCTACTTAGGCTGCTGCCTCCGCGACCCGACCCGCGGAAGAAGATGGATGGATGGATGGATGGATGGATGGATGGATGGATAGAGTTACTTCCCCACTTTCTGACGTCCCACCGTTCCACAGGAAAGGGGAAGTGCCGGGTAACCAATCAGGTGTCAGGACCCGCCCACTGGAAGTCTGGGTTTCCCTGCTTAGGCTGCTGCCCCCGTGACCCGACCAAGGATAAGCGGAAGTAGATGGATGGATGGATGGATAAATTAGTGACACATTTGATAACACGTATGTATTTATTTGTAGTCATAATTAATTCATAATACAACGACTGGATTATATAAAGATGTATTTATTTATTTAATTGTGTCCCCCCAGACCCTCCATAACTGCCATTTATTAAATGAGCATCTTCACTCATTAATATAACAACAACCACGGGAACTTCATGCTCTTGGATGCAGCTTTAATGATGAAAATATTTGGTTATAAAGTGTACTTTTAAAGTGTGCTTAAAATATTTGATAATATTTAATAGTATTTAGTGTACAATGTGACTAATACAATATATGACAGGCTGCTTTGGTTCTTAATTTATATTTTATATTTATATATATTTTTTTTCCAGGCACAACAGACCAAAAATACTCCTAATCTACGCAATTCAAGAAATAAAAATAGCCTCTCCAATACAGTAAAATTGGAGATGCTATTCCATACTGTGGAAAGCCACTTAAGCCACTAAAAAATACCTAATTGTTAATGTGGTGGTGGTTGTTGTGCACAACAGAGCCACTAGATGGCAGGCAAGGATCATGCGTGTGGGTGACTGCTTTAGTAAAGTGTAACGAAGAAGAAAAAACCATCAGGTGTCTGTCATTAGCTGATAGCATTAATGGCGTTTTGTCAATAATCCAAGATTGTAACATCCAGCCATCTATTTCTTACCGCTTGTCCCTTTTGGGGCGGGGTGGTGCAGGAGCCTATCTCAGAGACATTCGGGCGGAAGTCTGCATACACCCTGGACAAGTCGGCGTAACATAACAGGTAAGTCATAATTACGAAACACAAATGTACAATTATGAGACAAAATAGTCGAAGTTATGAGAGAAAACAGTTCACAATTATGAGATTAAAGAAGTCATGATTATGAGATTTAAAAAATATATATCAAAATTATGACATCCATCCATCCATTTTCTACCGCTTATTCCCTTTGGGGTCTCGGGGGGTGCTGGTGCCTATTTCAGCTACAATCAAGCGGAAGGCTAGGTACACCCTGGACAAGTCGCTATCTCATCGCAGGGCCAACACAGATAGACAGACAACATTCACACTCACATTCACACACTAAAATAAGTTTTAAGAAAAATTAAAATAAAATGTAAAAACGAAACATTTTGTGTGTTCAAAACTAGCATGAAGAAGCAAATTCTGATTCTTGATCAACGACACAATACATAATTACCTGATATATATATGTGTGTATTTATATATATATATATATATATATATATATATATATATATATATATATATATATATATATATATCCATCCATTTCATACCACTTATTCCCTTTTGGGGTCGCGGGGGGTGCTGGCGCCTATCTCAGCTACAGTCGGGCGGAAGGTGGGGTACACCCTGTACAAGTCGCCACCTCATCGCAGGGCCAACACAGATAGACAGACAACATTCACACACTAGGGCCAATTTAGTGTTGCCAATCAACCTATTCCCAGGTGCATGTCTTTGGAGGTGGGAGGGGCCTATCCCCAGGTGCATGTCTTTGGAGGTGGGAGGAAGCCAGAGTACCCAGAGGGAACCCACATATATATATATATATATATATATATATATATATATATATATATATATATATATATATATATATATATATATATATATATATATATATATATATATATATATATACATACATATAAACCAAAAAATTACTCCTAATCTAACTGTTCACGATTATGAGATTTTTGAAAAAGTCATAATTTTGAGATTAAAATAAAAAAATAAAACAATTTATGAGATAAGTGATCATTTTAAAGATGTTTTTTGTAAAAAATAAATAAAGAAAGAAAGAAAGATACAAATAATAATTACATTTAAAAACGAAACATTTTGTCTGTTCAAAAGGAACAGGAAGAAGCATCATCAGATTCTTGATCGACACAATACATAATCACCTGATGTGATATATATACTGCTTATTATATCTATCTAAATATATATGTATATATATGTATATATATGTATTAGAGATGCGCTTATAGGCAACTATATCATCCGCAACCGCATCACCAAATCCGTCATCCACCCGCCGTCCACCCGAACCAACATTTTATCAGAAACGCATCCGCCCGCTGAAATACATCCGAGGTTGGCCACCTTTGCCACTCACAGAGCTGTTTAAACCCGTTTCACAGAGTAACGAAGACAATTGGAGCCGCAAACGTTCTCGCAATAATCCAATTGGTGTTCATCCTGATGACAAGAATAAGGGCGTGCTGTGAAGCCATTGCCTTTGATACCTTCAACAACATGTACACACCGATTGTCAGTCCGGCAACGTGTTGTGTGCCGCTTCCGCAATCACACGTACAAGATTGAAGGGCATACTGGGTGACACAGATGGTTGTGATATAAACAACTTTAACACTTACTAATATGCGCCACGCTGTGAAGCCACACCGAACAAGATTAACAAGCACATTTCGGGAGAACATCCTCACAGTAACACAACATAAACGCAACACAACAAACTCCCAGAATCCTTTGTATCCGTGACACCGACTAAATATATTTTACACCCCCAACCCCGCCCACCTAACCGACGCACAGTAGTGTGAATAAACACTCTTATACACACTACTGAAACACTCTTATACACACTGTGCTTCAGTGGTGTATGTGAGAGAAAAACATTTCAGTTGTTTATGTGAGAGCATTTCAGTAGTGTATGTAAGAGGTCGTTCTGAATAATGTCCCTAACGGCCCCTCATAGTATCTTGTGCTGCGGCACAGTGGTTGAAGAACTCACAGGTATTATTCGCGTGATGCATTGCTGGCGAGTATTATTGTGACAATAGACTAAAAGCACACGTGCTAATCATGAAAACCGCACAGCTTTCACAGGATTAGCGTCCGCAAAAACATGTTACACGTCGTTGCCATGGTGTCGCAGCATTGTGTAACATGTTTTTGTGCAGAAACGTGTGTTGTATGCATTATTCAGCAGACACAAAGACAAGACGGTGTGTAATAATCCCAAATTAAAGCTGCAAGCAGCGTTGGTCGGGTCCGCCTTTGGCTGCTGCCTCCGAGACCCACGGCCGGATAAGCGTTAGAAGACTCCTTGGAGCCACTATTTTGAGAATCTAATGCATTGTGAAAGTAATGCAGTTGTTGTATTGAAGTGAATATATCAAACTTCCTGTTGATTTTTGCTAAAGTATGTTAATTATTAAAATGTAGGTCTAAGTGAGACCTACATATTGTTTTTTGTTTCATGTCTCTCTGACATTCCTACCGGAAGTTACAAGCAGTTTTGTCTGTGTTTTATTCCTAGGGAATTTTGAGTTTTGAGGTTAGGTTTTTTTCATCAGATCACAATTTTTGCCAGACCTGATGTGTGTGTCAAGTTTGGTGAGTTTACAAGCATTTTAAGGGGGTCAAATAACAGCTCAAAGAGGCAAAAATGACATTTTTTAGGAGACTTTGCACAGGGGTTCTTTGAAGGCACGTAAAATCAAAACCTGAGAACTTATCAAAACTGTGTTCTATACTTTTAATCAGAAGGGTTCAATCTCTCTCCTGTGCGAGTTTGAAGCCAAAACAACAAACGCACTCAGAGGAGATAATGTTTGAAGAAAGGTGACCGTTTTTTACAAAACTTTTGTTTTGAAGGGGGGATTGCAAACTTCCTGTTGATTTTTGTTGGGGGTTGTCAATCTATGAAATGTAGGTCTAAGCGAGACCTACATAGAGGTTTTTGTTTCATGTCTCTCCGACATTCTTGCCAGAAGTTACAAGCAGTTTTGTCTGTGTTTTCTTCCTAGGAGCAGTTTCTTCAGTGTTTTATTCAAAAATAGCGCTAGAGCGCAATTTTGAGTTTTGGGGTTTGTTTTTTTCATTAGATCGCAATATTCGCCAGTCCTTATGTGTGCGCCAAGTTTGGCGACTTTTGAAGCATTTTAAAGGGGTCCAATTACAGCGCAAAGAGGCAAAAATTGAATTTTTTGTGAACATTTTATTTTGAAGGGGTTTTTGCCAACTTCCTGTAGATTTTTGCTGAAAGAAGTGAGTGTATGAAAATTGGGTCTAAGTCAGACCTACATAGGAGTTTTTGTTTCATGTCGCTATGACATTCCTAACAGAAGTTACATGCAGTTTTGTCTATTTTTTTCCTAGGGGGCGTTAGAGCGCAATTTTCATTTTGGGGGATTGGTTGCTTAATATGTTGGGAAGGTTTGCTATACCGACGTGTGTGTCAAATTTGGTGAGTTTTGAAGCATGTTAAGGGGGTTAAATTACAGCGCGTAGGTGCAGAATAATAATAAAACACAGCAGTTTCAATAGGGTCCTTGGCCCATGGCAAAGGACTCCTGTGGACCTAGGGCAAAAATCAACAGGAAGTTGGAAAAAACCCCTTCAAAACAAAATTTTTGCAAAAAATTCAATTTTTGCCTCTTTGAGCTGAAATTTGACCCCCTTAAAATGCTTCAAAACTCACCAAACTTGGCACACACATCAGGACTGGCAGAAATTGCGATCTAATGAAAAAAAACAACAACAACAAAAAAAAAACCTCAAAATTGATCAAAACACAGTAAAAACTGTTTCGAGGAAGAAAACACAGACAAAACTGCTTGTAACTTCCGGTGGGAATTCCGGAAAGACATGAAACAAAAACTTCTATGTAGGTCTCACTTAGACCTACATTTAGATAAGTGACATCCTTCGGCAAAAATCAACAGGAAGTTAAAAATTACCCCTTCAAAATAAAAGTTTTGTAAAAACCTGTCACCTTTTTCAAACGTAAACTCCTCCGAGTGCGTTTGTCGTTTTGGCTTCAAACTCGCACAGGAGAGAGATTGAACTCTTTTGATTAAAACTATCCAACAGAGTTTTGATTACAGCTCCGGTTTTGATTTTACACGCCTTCAAAGAACTCCTGCACAAAGTTTCCTAAAATCCTTCGGCAAAAGTCAACAGGAAGTTAAAAATTACCCCTTCAAAATAAAAGTTTTTTTAAAAACCCGTCACCTTTTTCAATCATAAACTCCTCCGAGTGCGTTTGTCGTTTTGGCTTCAAATTCGCACAGGAGAGAGATTGAACCCTTTTGATTAAAACTATCCAACAAAGTTTTGATTTCTGCTCCGGTTTTGATTTTACGCGCCTTCAAAGAACCCCTGCGCAAAGTTTCCTAAAAAATTTCATTTTTGCCTCTCTGAGCTGTAATTTGACCCCCTTAAAATGCTTCAAAGTGCAAGTTAAAGCTCTACTATGCAAAGCGAAAGCCATTTATCAACAACATCCAGAAACGCCTATCTGTAATTTGACCCCCTTAACATGCTTCAAAACTCACCAAATTTTACACACACATCAGGACTGGCAAAAATTGCCATCTAACAAAAAAACAAACCCCGGAAGTCAAAATTGCGCTCTAGTGCCCCCTAGGAAAAAACCCAGACAAAACTGCTTGTAACTTCTGTTAGGAATGTCGTAGAGACATGAAACAAAGACCTCTATGTAGGTCTGACTTACACCAGGGCTTGGCAGCGGCCAAAGGCGGACCCGACCAACGCTGTTTGCAGCTTTAATTATCATTATTATTACGTTTACTGTACATGGAGGCAGTTTTATTTCTAATGTCAATAAGTCTGACTGCATGAAAAAGGTTGAAATTGCACGGTCAGGAACAAAACATACACAAATGTGTTTATTTAGGACACAAGCCTGATCCCTTAGACCTTGAGTATGAGTCACATTCAATCTGCATCCTTAATCCATCACCAGCGTGACTCATGGGGGTTAACGAGCCTTGCCTATTAAGTACATACTAAAAGTGCACACTTAGTGTACACACTGTCGTCACCACACTCCAATCTCATCAAACTGGTTGCGTTTGAGGGACCGACTGGCGCCGACAACCATGCCAACCATCAGATAAGGTCTCGCAAAGCAAACAAAACCAAAAATGGTACAATTGTGTCGGAATAATGCTGCATGCTAAAGCTTATGGGGCGTTCTGGAAAACCTGTATGGTGGGATTTTTCAGTGCTAGGGTCGCAGTCGTCGCTGTGTGGAATTGTTCTTATAAAGACAACCGGAAAGCAAAAAAAATATTTTTTGTACAGAGGCTCCAAGATGTGAAGTTAGCGAACAAATCGAGTCTTTTAAATGGCTCTTTTAAGTGAACAATGACAACTAATTTAGATACAAAACTTTTTTTTTAAATTTCAATTCATTTTACAGGCAAAGTACGTGAAGTGTACACACACCAGCCAGGGTGGTCATTTTGTATGCACATTTTTATTATCTTATTTTTATCCTAGTTGTATTTAATTTTTTTAATGTTTCAATACTATGATTGTAGCTGAGATAGGCACCAGCGACCCCAAAGGGAATAAGTGGTAGAAAATGGATGGATGGATGGATACTATGAACATTTTATTCGTGTATTTCTTTCTCTGTATTATTTAAACTCAAACCAGTGATGTCATTGTTAAAACATGGGGAAAAAGCGCCACCTTAAGGAGTATTTACAATCAAAAAAAATAAAAATAAAATTATAACCAAATATTTCAGAATAATTCTCACCAAAAGAGTAATAGTTGTTTCCCCTAAATGAGTCTAATCCACATTTTATCTTAAAAGTGCTGCACATGATTGTTTCAATAGTAGAAAAAAAATTGCTTTAATAACAAACATTCACAGGCCATAAATCCCGTCTCTAATAGCATCTGTAATTTCCCACATTTTTATAATTCTCAAACGCACCACACAAATGAGACTTAGCTGCCATGCTATTGCTTTGTAGGCTAACTAAATGCTAACAAGCTCAAACAGAAACGCCTCTCAAAAGTGTCGCTGTGGTCAATAAGTGATGACTGACATGAAGTAGGTGAGACTGACATGAAGTATTGAGACAGACATGAAGTAGGTGAGACTGACATGAAGTATTGAGACAGACATGAAGTATTGAGACAGACATGAAGTAGGTGAGACTGACATGAAGTGGGTGAGACGGACATGAAGTAGTGAGACTGACATGAAGTAGTGAGACTGACATGAAGTAGGTGAGAATGACATGAAGTAGGTGAGACAGACATGAAGTAGGTGAGACAGACATGAAGTAGGTGAGACAGACATGAAGTAGGTGAGACAGACATGAAGTAGGTGAGACAGACATGAAGTAGGCGAGACAGACATGAAGTAGATGAGACTGACAGGAAGTAGGTGAGACAGACACAAAGTAGGTGAGACAGACACAAAGTAGGTGAGACAGACACAAAGTAGGTGAGACAGACACAAAGTAGGTGAGACAGACACTAAGTAGGTGAGACAGACATGAAGTAGTTGAGACAGACATGAAGTGGGAGAGACTGACATAAAGTGGGTGAGACTGACATGAAGTAGGTGAGACTGACATGAAGTAGGTGAGACTGACATGAAGTAGGCGAGACTGACATGAAGTAGGCGAGACAGACATGAAGTAGGCGAGACAGACATGAAGTAGGCGAGACAGACATGAAGTAGGCGAGACAGACATGAAGTAGCCGAGACTGACATGAAGTAGCCGAGACTGACATGAAGTAGCCGAGACTGACATGAAGTAGCCGAGACTGACATGAAGTAGGCGAGACTGACATGAAGTAGGCGAGACTGACATGAAGTAGTGAGACTGACATGAAGTAGTGAGACTGACATGAAGTAGTGAGACGGACATAATTAGTGAGACTGACATGAAGTAGATGAGACAGACAAAAAGTAGGTGAGACAGACAAAAAGTAGGTGAGACAGACAAAAAGTAGGTGAGACAGACACGAAGTAGGTGAGACAGACACGAAGTAGGTGAGACAGACACGAAGTAGGTGAGACAGACACGAAGTAGTGAGACAGACACGAAGTAGTGAGACTGACACGAAGTAGTGAGACTGACACGAAGTAGTGAGACTGACACGAAGTAGTGAGACTGACAGGAAGTAGGTGAGACTGACAGGAAGTAGGTGAGACAGACATGAAGTAGTGAGACTGACATTATGTAGGTGAGACTGACATGAAGTAGATGAGACTGACAGGAAGTAGGTGAGACAGACATGAAGTAGTGAGACTGACATGAAGTAGATGAGACTGACATGAAGTAAGTGAGACTAACATGAAGTAGGTGAGACTGACATGAAGTAGGTGAGACGGACATGAAGTAGGTGAGACTGACAGGAAGTAGGTGAGACTGACAGGAAGTAGGTGAGACTGACATGAAGTAGGTGAGACGGACCTGAAGTATGGAGACTGACATGAAGTAGGTGAGACTGACATGAAGTAGTGAGACTGACATGAAGTAGTGAGACTGACATGAAGTAGGTGAGACGGACATGAAGTAGTGAGACTGACATGAAGTAGTGAGACTGACATGAAGTAGGTGAGACGGACATGAAGTAGGTGAGACGGACATGAAGTAGGTGAGACGGACATGAAGTATGTGAGACGGACATGAAGTATGTGAGACGGACAAGAAGTAGGTGAGACGGACATGAAGTAGTGAGACTGACATGAAATAGGTGAGACTGACATGAAGTAGGTGAGACTGACATGAAGTAGGTGGGACTGACATGAAGTAGTGAGACTGACATGAAGTAGTGAGACTGACATGAAGTAAGTAAGACTAACATGAAGTAGGTGAGACTGACATGAAGTAGTGAGACTGACATGAAGTAGGTGAGACTGACATGAAGTAGGTGAGACGGACATGAAGTAGGTGAGACGGACATGAAGTAGGTGAGACGGACATGAAGTAGGTGAGACTGACATGAAATAGGTGAGACTGACATGAAGTTGGTGAGACTGACATGAAGTAGGTGAGACTGACATGAAGTAGTGAGACTGACATGAAGTAGGTGAGACAGACATGAAGTAAGTAAGACTAACATGAAGTAGGTGAGACTGACATGAAGTAGTGAGACTGACATGAAGTAGATGAGACGGACATGAAGTAGGTGAGACGGACATGAAGTAGTGAGACTGACATGAAATAGGTGAGACTGACATGAAGTAGGTGAGACTGACATGAAGTAGTGAGACTGACATGAAGTAGGTGAGACAGACATGAAGTAAGTAAGACTAACATGAAGTAGGTGAGACTGACATGAAGTAGTGAGACTGACATGAAGTAGATGAGACTGACAGGAAGTAGGTGAGACGGACATGAAGTAGTGAGACGGACATGAAGTAGGTGAGACGGACATGAAGTAGGTGAGACGGACATGAAGTAGATGAGACTGACAGGAAGTAGTGAGACTGACATGAAGTAGGGGAGACTGACATGAAGTAGTGAGACTGACATGAAGTAGGGGAGACTGACATGAAGTAGGGGAGACTGACATGAAGTAGTGAGACTGACATGAAGTAGTGAGACTTACATGAAGTAGTGAGACTGACAGGAAGTAGTGAGACTGACATGAAGTAGGGGAGACTGACATAATAATTCAATGTATATACTATGATGATTAACCTGTGTGATGACTGTATTATGCCGATAGTATATATTTGTACCATGAAGTGATTAACGTGGACCCCGACTTAAAAAAGTTGAAAAAGTTTTTGGGGTGTTACCATTTAGTGGTCAATTGTACGGAATATGCAATCTACTGATAAAAGTTTCAATCAATCAATCCAGGCAGCTCATCTTCCTCTCCTGCCAGCTCTTCTTCCTCTCCGGCTAGATCCTCTTCCTCTCCAGCTAGCGCGTCTTCCTCTTCTGCTAACTCCTCTTCCGCTCCTGCTAGGTCGTCTTCCTCTCCTGCTAGCTCTTCTTCCTCTCCTGCTAGCTCTTCTTCCTCTCCAGTTAGGTCTTCTTCCTCTCTGCTAGCTCCTCTTCCTCTCCGGCTAGCTCTTCTTCCTCTCCTGCCAGCTCCTCTTCTTTTACAGCTAGCTCATCTTCTTCTACTCCTCTTCCTCTCCAGCCTACTCTTCTTCCTCTCCTGCTAGCTCTTCTTCCTCTCCAGCCAGCTCTTCTTCCTCTCCTGCTAGCTCTTCTTCCTCTCCAGCTAGCTCTTCTTCCTCTCCAGCTAGCTCTTCTTCCTCTCCTGCTAGCTCTTCTTCCTCTCCTGCTAGCTCCTCTTCCTCTCCAGCTAGCTCTTCTTCCTCTCCAGCTAGCTCTTCTTCCTCTCCAGCTAGCTCTTCTTCCTCTCCAGCTAGCTCTTCTTCCTCTCCAGCTAGCTCTTTTTCCTCTCCAGCTAGCTCCTTTTCCTTTCCATCCTGTCCTTCTCCCTTTCCTGCTAGCTATTCTTCCTCTCCAGCAAGCTCCTCTTTCTCTCCTACTAGCTCTTCTTCTTCTACAAGTAGCTCCTCTTCCTCTCCAGCTAGCTTCTGTTCCTCGACTGTTACCTCATCTTTCTCGACTGCTAGCTTTTCTTCCTCTCCTGCTAGTTCCATTCTTCCTTTTCAGCTACCTCCATCCTTCCTCTTCTTCCTCTCCAGCAACCTCCATCCTTCCTCTTCAGCTACCTCATCTTCCTCTTCAGCTACCTCATCTTCCTCTTCAGCTACCTCCATCCTTCCTCTTCAGCTACCTCATCTTCCTCTTCAGCTACCTCCATCCTTCCTCTCCAGCTACCTCATCTTCCTCTTCAGCTACCTCATCTTCCTCTTCAGCTACCTCCATCCTTCCTCTCCAGCAACCTCTATCCTTCCTCTTCTTCCTCTCCAGCAACCTCCATCCTTCTTCTTCAGCTACCTCCATCCTTCCTCTCCAGCTACCTCCACCCTTCCTCCTGTAAGTTAATAAATGTGTTTTTCTCACAAATGTTTTGTTTTGTGTCCTAGACCAGGGGTCTCAAACTCATTTGACCTTGGGCCCCCTGGAAGTTGGTGCTGGCTTAGTCCCGCTAAGAATGACATCTTCACCTCTTGGGTAAGTTAGTTGACAACTCAAGTGATCCTGTCCTATAAACCTTGTCATCCATGTAACATTTCATATTTTTTAACACAGTTTAGGTGCAAAGGACATGCTCAGAAAGACTTGCCCAAGGTAAGTTCCTCTTTGTGTTGTTTGTTTGTAGCAATATTGTAATTATTGGTACAATATATTGAACTATTAGCCAGGGTTAGGTATAATTACCCTAAACCAGGCCAGTCCAAACCTTTTTCCAGCGAGAAAAACTGAAATCTGAGAAAAACAGACTATCCTTGACTCTCAGTAAAACTAAAATATTGCTATTTGGTAAGAGTAGAAGAGAAAGTCAAACATAAACAGACAGAGTAGACATTGAAAGGGTGAAAAACAGATTTTTGGGTATAAAAATAGATGTTAAAATCATTATATTTTTATCTCATGGAAAAATTATACAACATAATGTGGCAAGAAACACAGAACTAGCACGCATTTATCTAAAAAAAACTTTTTTAAAAGCATCCACAGTCTGGTGTGCCCTCAGGTGGTCAGGGAGAGCATTCCACAGACTGGGAGCGGCGGAGCAGAATGCCCGGTCTCCCGTAGTTTGGAGCTTTGTCCCTGGTAGTTTGAGGAGGTTAGCCTGCCCGGAGTGGAGGTGTCGTGGTATAATTACCCTAAACCAGGGCTTTCCAAACCTTTTTCCAGCGAGGAAAACTGAAAGCTGACAAAAACAGACTTTCTTTGAATCTCCATAAAACTAAAATATTGCTATTTGGTAACAGTAGCAGAGAAAGTCAAACACAAAGAGGTGGAGTAGACATTGAAAGTGTGAAAAAAAACACATTTCTGGGTGTAAAAATAGATGATAAAAATCATCATATTTTTACCTGATGTAACAAATATACAAACCCCGTTTCCATATAAGTTGGGAAATTGTGTTGGATGTAAATATAAATGGAATACAATGATTTGCAAATCCTTTTCAACCCATATTCAGTTGAATATGCTACAAAACAACATATTTGATGTTCAAACTCATAAACCTTATTTTTTTTTTGCAAATAATAATTAACTTAGAATTTCTTGGCTGCAACACGTGACAAAGTAGTTGGGAAAGGGCATGTTCACCACTGTGTTACATCACATTTTCTTTTAACAACACTCAATAAACATTTGGGAACTGAAGAAACTAATTGTTGAAGCTTTGAAAGTGGAATTCTTTCCCATTCTTGTTTTATGTAGAGCTTCAGTCGTTCAACAGTCTCCGCTGTCCTATTTTACGCTTCATAATGAGCCACACATTTTCCACGGGAGACAGGTCTGGACGGCAGGTGGGCCAGGAAAGTACCCGCACTCTTTTGTTTACGAAGCCACGCTGTTGTAACACGTGCTGAATGTGACTTGGCATTGTCTTGCTGAAAGAAGCAGGGGCGTCTGTGAAAAAGACGGCGCTTAGACGGCAGCATATGTTGTTCCAAAAGCTGTATGTACCTTTCAGCATTAATGGTGCCTTCACAGATGTGTAAGTTACCCATGCCTTGGGCACTAATGCACCCCCATACCATCACAGATGCTGGTTTTTGAACTTTGCCTCGATAACAGTCTGGATGGTTCACTTACCCTTTGGTCCAAATGACACGATGTCTAATATTTTCAAAAACAATTTGAAATGTGGACTCGTCAGACCACAGAACACTTTTCCACTTTGCATCAGTCTATCTTAGATGATATCGGGCCCAGAGAAGCCGGCGGCGTTTCTGGATGTTGTTGATAAATGACTTTCGCTTTGCATAGTAGAGTTTTAACTTGCACTTACAGATGTAGCGACCAACTGTATTTAGTGACAGTGGTTTTCTGAAGTGTTCCTGAGCCCATGTGGTGATATCCTTCAGAGATTGATGTTGGTTTTTATACAGTGCCGTCTGAGGGATCGAAGGTCACGGTCATTCAATGTTGGTTTCCGGCCATGCCGCTTACGTGGAGTGATTTCTCCAGATTCTCTGAACCTTTTGCTGATATTATGGAACGTAGATGTTGAAATCCCTAAATTTCTTGCAAGTGGACTTAGAGAAAGGTTGTTCTTAAACTGTTTGACTATTTGCTCACGCAGTTGTGGACAAAGGGGTGTACCTCGCCCCATCTTTTCTTGTGAAAGACTGAGCATTTTTTGGGAAGCTGTTTTTTTTTTTTTACCCAATCATGGCACCCACCTGTTCCCAATTAGCCTGCACACCTGTGGGATGTTCCAGATAAGTGTTTGATGAGCATTCCTCAACTTTATCAGTATTTATTGCCACCTTTCCCAACTTCTTTGTCACATGTTGCTGGCATCAAATTTTAAAGTTAATGATTATTTGCAAAAAAAAATGTTTATCAGTTTGAACATCAAATATGTTGTCTTTGTAACATATTCAATTGAATATGGGTTGAAAAGGATTTGCAAATCATTGTATTCCGTTTATATTTACAACACAATTTCCCAACTCATATGGAAACTGGGTTTGTACAACATAAAGTAGCAAGAAACACAGAACAAGCACCGATTTATCTAAAATAAAGGCTTTTTTTTATAAAGAAGGGTTTTAAGCCTTTTGTAAAAGCATCCACAGTCTGTGGTACCCTCAGGTGGTCAGGGAGAGCGTTCCACAGACTGGTAGCGGCGGAGCAGGGAGCCTGGTCTCATGTAGTTCGTAGCTTTTTTTGTCTTATTTCTTAATTTATTGCATTGCTTTTTGAGTGTTGTAAGAAGTGATTTGAGGTTGTTATTATTGGGTTGTCTATCTACTTCGGTTTTACACTTTTGGTATTCGAAGTATTTTCTGTCCCTGTCTTTTATGGCAGCTAATAGGTCTGGATGTATCCATGGTTCAGAGCGGGCTGTGATCCTGACTGTTCTCACAGGACCCATATTATTTAGTATCGCTAGGAACTCTGTCTTGAAGCGATCCCAAGCATCTTCGACCATGTTGCTCGTGAGCACAGGGGACCAGTCCCACTCACCTCATTTAAAATGTAAATTATCTCTGGAGTATGTTTTGAGGGATCTGGATTGAGATGTTTTGTGGCCATTGGCTTTGGGTTTAGTTATTTTGCGGGTGCAGGAGGTTAGATAGTGGTTGCAAAGACCACAGATCATGACCCCATTATTTTTTATGTTAGGCCGGTCTGTTGTAAGAATGAGATCTATGGTTGATTGGGTGGAATCACATACCCTTGTGGGTAGTGTTATTAGCTGGGAGAGACCGTGCAGATTACAAACCTTGCTGTAAGATTTGAAGACAGGTTGCGATGAATATCTGTGTTCAGGTCTCCAGTTATAATTTTCTCCACGTTGTCTACCCCAGCTAAGCATAGAAATCCCTCTGATTAGGAGTTCTGTATACAGTCCCTATTAGTACCGGCTTAGCGTTTTTAAATTTGATTTCTGCCCACACAGATTCGAGGGCTTCTGGAAAGATTACTTTTTGTATTTTTGGTCCAATATGGCTCTTTCAACATTTTGGGTTGCCGACCCCTGGTTTAAGTTAATTGAAATAATGTAAGCGAGTTTATCCAACTAGTAATACTTTTGATTAATCAAGTTTAATTCAAATTCAAAAGTGGGATTACTAAAATTCAAGTGTGATTGATTTTTTTTTTACCTCTAATTTAAAAATGTATGGTTTGATGGTACTACTAATAACATTTAATTTTTAGGAAAAAAAAAACAAAACGAGTTGCGGGCCGAAATTGGTCAGGAGCCAAATTCTGGACTCTCACCTTCAACCTAACCTGGCCGCCCTGTATACCGGAGGTGTGGACTCGAGTCACATGACTTGGACTCGAGTCATGAATTTGATGACTTTAGACTGGACTTGACAAAATGTAAAGAGACTTGCAACTCGACTCAGAATTTAATGATTGGACTTGGACTTGAGCCTTTTGACTTGACAGGACTTTCTACTTTCCCCAAAACCCAAAGATGAAAAAGTTATTCAGAAGCGCAAATCACATCCACCTTGTTTTCATCCGACAGCGTTCATCCAATCAAATTGCAGGACAACCAATGAAGAAGAGCTGTCAAACAACATGCCAGTGACAAAAAATGATACCAAAGATAGTTTTGTTCGGGTATAAAGACTACGAGGTGGTCAACAAAAAAGGAATTTTTACCAAAGGTATGCAGTAAAAATTGGAGTGTGATGTAAGCTTGGACCTTGGTCATATAACTTGGCATGTGACATTGTTTACCTGTTAGCATGCTAGCAAGCTAACCTAAGCTCGCTAACTTTTTCATCTAATTTTACACTTATTTTCTTTTTTCTGCAGCCATACACCTTTGTTATAACGTGGTATATGAAACATGCTGACTGTTATCATGATATCGTTAGCACACATGCTAAGTGTTAGTATTTTTATGTAAACATGCTACTGTTTTAGGCTAGCTCTGTGGCTCATTTTGTACAGTTACACCTAAAACTCACGCATTCAGACAGTCGGCACCGTCTAATAAGTACGGCGGCTTCCTGCGACCCCCGGTCAGAGTTCCAGGACACAGATAGCAGTCCCATCAAAATTTTTGCAAGAATTTTCTAGTTATAAATATGTTAAGTTTCCCTTTACTTCAGAGTGTAAATTAGAAAATAGCTGATACACATGTGATTAACATCAGAGGACTATACGAATTCTTATAATACATCATTATTTATAATTATGGGCCTGCTGCAATGCAAGCAGTCCTTATATTATTCCTCATACTTTAACTTTTATTACCATAGTTTTGCACAAATCGTCTTACGCTTAATACGAGACGAACCAGCCAACGAACCCCCACATATGTTATACCGTCGGAAAGGTCTCGTTCGCGCCAATGGGGGTACTTTAAGTTGGGAACCTTTCGTGTTGCCATCGCGACGCTATTCACGAATAAAAAAAAATAAAATTGGGCCGATTTAATGGGTACTTTTTTAGCTAATTTTACACTTTTTTTTTCTCAAATTCCCCAGCCATACATCTTAGAGTCATATACGTTAGTATGTAACACAAGTTAACTGTTAGCTTGCTTTTTGAGGTACTTTTGCAACTGTTTACCCCAGGGTCATATAACTTGGCATGTGACATTGTTTACCTGTTAGCATGCTAGCAAGCTAACCTAAGCTCGCTAACTTTTTCATCTAATTTTACACTTATTTTCTTTTTTCTGCAGCCATACACCTTTGTTATAACGTGGTATATGAAACATGCTGACTGTTATCATGCTATCGTTAGCACACATGCTAAGTGTTAGTATTTTTATGTAAACATGCTACTGTTTTAGGCTAGCTCTGTGGCTCATTTTGTACAGTTACACCTAAAACTCACGCATTCAGACAGTCGGCACCGTCTAATAAGTACGGCGGCTTCCTGCGACCCCCGGTCAGAGTTCCAGGACACAGATAGCAGTCCCATCAAAATTTTTGCAAGAATTTTCTAGTTATAAATATGTTAAGTTTCCCTTTACTTCAGAGTGTAAATTAGAAAATAGCTGATACACATGTGATTAACATCAGTGGACTATACAAATTGTTATAATACATCATTATTTATAATTATGGGCCTGCTGCAATGCAAGCAGTCCTTATATTATTCCTCATACTTTAACTTTTATTACCAAAGTTTTGCACAAATCGTCTTACGCTTAATACGAGACGAACCAGCCAACGAACCCCCACATATGTTATACCGTCGGAAAGGTCTCGTTCGCGCCAATGGGGGTACTTTAAGTTGGGAACCTTTCGTGTTGCCATCGCGACGCTATTCACGAATAAAAAAAAAATAAAATTGGGCCGATTTAATGGGTACTTTTTTAGCTAATTTTACACTTTTTTTTCCTCAAATTCCCCAGCCATACATCTTAGAGTCATATACGTTAGTATGTAACACAAGTTAACTGTTAGCTTGCTTTTTGAGGTACTTTTGCAACTGTTTACCCCAGGGTCATATAACTTGGCATGTGACATTGTTTACCTGTTAGCATGCTAGCAAGCTAACCTAAGCTCGCTAACTTTTTCATCTAATTTTACACTTATTTTCTTTTTTCTGCAGCCATACACCTTTGTTATAACGTGGTATATGAAACATGCTGACTGTTATCATGCTATCGTTAGCACACATGCTAAGTGTTAGTATTTTTATGTAAACATGCTACTGTTTTAGGCTAGCTCTGTGGCTCATTTTGTACAGTTACACCTAAAACTCACGCATTCAGACAGTCGGCACCGTCTAATAAGTACGGCGGCTTCCTGCGACCCCCGGTCAGAGTTCCAGGACACAGATAGCAGTCCCATCAAAATTTTTGCAAGAATTTTCTAGTTATAAATATGTTAAGTTTCCCTTTACTTCAGAGTGTAAATTAGGAAATAGCTGATACACATGTGATTAACATCAGTGGACTATACTAATTGTTATAATACATCATTATTTATAATTATGGGCCTGCTGCAATGCAAGCAGTCCTTATATTATTCCTCATACTTTAACTTTTATTACCATAGTTTTGCACAAATCGTCTTACGCTTAATACGAGACGAACCAGCCAACGAACCCCCACATATGTTATACCGTCGGAAAGGTCTCGTTCGCGCCAATGGGGGTACTTTAAGTTGGGAACCTTTCGTGTTGCCATCGCGACGCTATTCACGAATAAAAAAAAATAAAATTGGGCCGATTTAATGGGTACTTTTTTAGCTAATTTTACACTTTTTTTTCTCAAATTCCCCAGCCATACATCTTAGAGTCATATACGTTAGTATGTAACACAAGTTAACTGTTAGCTTGCTTTTTGAAGTACTTTTGCAACTGTCTACCCCAGGGTCATATAACTTGGCATGTGACATTGTTTACCTGTTAGCATGCTAGCAAGCTAACCTAAGCTCGCTAACTTTTTCATCTAATTTTACACTTATTTTCTTTTTTCTGCAGCCATACACCTTTGTTATAACGTGGTATATGAAACATGCTGACTGTTATCATGATATCGTTAGCACACATGCTAAGTGTTAGTATTTTTATGTAAACATGCTACTGTTTTAGGCTAGCTCTGTGGCTCATTTTGTACAGTTACACCTAAAACTCACGCATTCAGACAGTCGGCACCGTCTAATAAGTACGGCGGCTTCCTGCGACCCCCGGTCAGAGTTCCAGGACACAGATAGCAGTCCCATCAAAATTTTTGCAAGAATTTTCTAGTTATAAATATGTTAAGTTTCCCTTTACTTCAGAGTGTAAATTAGAAAATAGCTGATACACATGTGATTAACATCAGAGGACTATACGAATTGTTATAATACATCATTATTTATAATTATGGGCCTGCTGCAATGGAAGCAGTCCTTATATTATTCCTCATACTTTAACTTTTATTATTATAGTTCCGCACAAATCCTCTTACGCTTAATACGAGACAAACCGGCCAATGAACCCCCACATATGTTATACCATCGGAACGGTCTTATCCGCGCCAACGGGGGTACTTTAAATTGGGAACATTTTGTGTTACCATGGCAACGCTATTCACGAATAAAATTTTTTTTTTTTTTTTAAATGGGTCAATTTAATGGGTACTTTTTTAGCAATTTTTAAGCTTTTTCTCTAATTCCTTAGCCATACACCTTAGAGTCATATAAATTGGTATGTAACAAGCTAAACACATTAGCTTGCTAGCGTGCTAACATTAGCATACTAACTTTTTGGGGTACTTTTGCAACCATTTACCCCAGAGTCATTAAACTTTGTATGGAAAATGATAGCATGTTAGCAAGCTAACTTAAGCATGCTAACTTTTTCATCTGATCTAATTTTTTTTATTTATTTCTGCAGCCACACAACTTGCAGCCATATTACTTAATATTCGACACATGCTAAGTGTTAATATTTTAATGTGCGCATGCTAATGTTTTAGGCTAGTTATCCTATTATTAGTGCATATCCCGTCTTTAAAACCTGGTCACGCCTGTGTTGCTAACTTTGATCGAGGGCCCTTGAACGCACCACAGTTATAGGCAATGAGATGCAAAAGTGAAACTTGAACACAATTTCTCCTGTGCTGCCACAGATTGATTTATTAATTCTCTCTTCTTATCTTCTACCATCTCCACCTGGTTCCAAAATGTTGGTGCTGTGTGTGAATAGTAAAAGGTGAACTTTGATGATGTCTATGTTGGAGGACGTATTGAAGTTTGGCGCTATCCAGGAGTAAGAAACCATTTTGTATTTTTGATAGGGGAACTAGCTAGTTTGACATTGTTAATTTGATTCAAGCACTCTTATTGTTGAACTTATTTTATATCAACATTTAACAGTGGCGGGCCGTGCGTTTCCCGCCTCGGCCTTCAGTGATGTCCAACTTCTATGATTACCTCTCAAAATACCGTAATTTATGTCCCCACATGACTACAGCTGATTAAATGCTATACAGAAACAGACTTGTGCACTACTGGCCATTGAATCACCACAACAGCGTACAAAACTGGCTTTTTAACATTTTTATTAACCCGCATTAGCAATTAACATATCTTACGTGGTACTGTCAACATTTTAAATTGTAAAATAACACAAATGTTAGGTTTAAACACCGTTGACATCTATTAAACAGACAAGAAGCAAGGAATTAAACAGAGACAGGGTTCGATTTAGCTCAATGAGGAGAGCACGTACACCTGTAAGGAATACAATATTTGAACTCACAATCATCCGACGTCGTATAAGCCAGTGCTATCCCTCGTAGTTGGTTGGCGGGCAAACCATCGCTTCCGAAGCCGGCCGACATCGTCTCACAAGATGTAGTTTCTCTTTAAATGTCATTTTTGAAAATAGCTTTGCAAATATATATCTGCCACCTCATCAACATTTTGTTCTTCTCGTTTGTGGTTAAAAAAAAGTGAGTATCAGTCATTTCTTTGCTGGCCTGGTATGAATCCAGTGACACTTCCTGCATTGGAAAATCAACACCTGTGATTGGCTACTCACTTGGGAATGACAAACGAGTATCCAATCACAGTGACGTTCAACCTAAAGCTACCTCGATGGGCTACTTGTTAACGACTGGTGATCTGACAGGTTATCGCGACTGTCTGTGAATTCTCTGTTTGTTTACGCCGCTAATGTTGACTTACAAGGTCTACGGCGTTGGCAATAAGCTAGCTTTAACGTAAAAAAACAAGGACACGAAGAGAATATGACGAATACTTTTAATATATATATATGGAAAGGCGTGGCACAGTGGGAGAGGGTCCCTGGTTCAATCCCCACCTAGTACCAACCTCGTCACGTCCGTTGTGTCCTGAGCAAGACACTTCACCCTTGCTCCTGATGGGTGCTGGTTAGCGCCTTGCATGGCAGCTCCCTCGATCAGTGTGTGAATGTGTGTGTGAATGTGGAAGTAGTGTCAAAGCGCTTTGAGTACCTTGAAGGTAGAAAAGTGCTATACAAGTACAACCCATTTATCATTTATTTATGTTAGGCACACCACTGCATCGGACATTACATAATTAAAAGAAACATTAAAAGAGCTTTGGCCATTGTGGGTTCAAAAAGTAGCTATATTCATCTGGGTGTGGCTCTGCTGGTCGGCATAGCACCGCCGCGACTCAAGCCAGTGAGTATCCAAGCACAGGAAGCGCAAATGTCGAGTTCAGCCGTGAGGCCAACTAGAAAGTCTTACTGACAACGACTGGTGATCTGATTGGCAATGGCAATTTTCTATCAACTGTATGTAAATGCCATCCATCCATCCATCTTCTTCCGCTTATCTGAGGTCGGGTTGCGGGGGCAGCATTCTAAGCAGGGAAGCCTAGACTTCCCTCTCCCCAACCACTTTGCCCAGATCTTCCGGAGCATCACGAGGCGTTCCCAGGCCAGCCGGGAGACATAGTCTACCCAATGTGTCCTGGGTCTTCCCCGTGGCCTCCTACCGTTCGGACGTGCCCTAAACACTTCCCTAGGGAGGCATTCGGGTGGCATCCTGACCAGATGCCCGAACCACCTCATCTGGTTCCTCTCCATGTGGAGGAGCAGCGGCTTTACTTTGAACTCCTCCCGGATGGCAGAGCTTCTCACCCTATCTCTAAGGGAGAGACCCACCACCCAGCGGAGGAAACTCATTTGGGCCGCTTGTACCCGTGATCTTGTCCTTTTGATCATAACCCAAAGCTCATGACCATAGGTGAGGATGGGAACGTAGATCGACCGGCAAATTGAGAGCTATGCCTTCCGGCTCAGCTCCTTCTTCACCACAACGGATCAATACAGCGTCCGCATTACTGAATACGCCGCACCGATCCCACCATCCACTCTTCCCTCACTCTTGGACTCCTCCACTTGGGGCAGGGTCTCCTCCCCAACCTTGGGCGGCATAGTTCGGTTGGTAGAGTGGCCATACCAGCAACTTGAGGGTTACAGGTTCGATTCCCGCTTGTGCCATCCTAGTTACTGCCGTTGTGTCCTTGGGCAAGACACTTTACCCACCTGCTCCCAGTGCCACCCGCACTGGTTTAAATGTAACTTAGATATTGGGTGTCACTATGTGAAGCGCTTTGAGTCACTTGAGAAAAGCGCTATATAAATATAATTCACTTCACTTCACTTGAGATGGCACTCCAACCTTTTGCGGGCGAGAACCATGGTCTCGGACTTGGAGGTGCTGATTCTCATCCCACTTGCTTCACACTCTGCTGCGAACCGATCCAGTGGGATCTGAAGATCCTGGCCAGATGAAGCCATCAGGACCACATCGTCTGCAAAAAGCAGAGACCTAATCCTGCAGCCACCAAACCAGTATGTAAATGGTAGATGGGTTATACTTGTATAGCACTTTTCTACCTTCAAGGTAATCGAAGCGCTTTGACACTATTTCCACACTCACACATTCACACACTGATCGAGGGAGCTGCCATGCAAGGCCCTAACCACCACCTATCAGGAGCAAGGGTGAAGTGTCTTGCTCAAGGACACAACGGACGTGACAAGGTTGGTAGAATCTGGGGATCGAACCAGAAACCCTCAGGTTGCCGGCACGCCCACGCCATCCCCTGTGTCTGTTTTACCTACAGTGCACAGACATTGTTGAGTCTGAAGGCCAGGGGCAGATTTGGTACAGCATGGCAACAAAAGCTAGCGGAATTTTGATTGGATACAAACTCTAACCTAAAAACAGCAACATTGGAAGGAGTATCATGAAGAGAATATGAATACTGTCTTCCTGTGGCTGTCCAATAGATGAAAGAAACCGACACCTCCATGTCGCATCCCATCGCAGTGGAGGTTTACAAGCCTTTTGCCTGATAAGATCAAAGACAGCTTTTGCGACCTGATCACAAAGTTGTGTGATAATTTATATACAATTATTTTGACGAATACCTTTACATACTTAAGGAAAGTAATAAAAAAAAATACTTTTATTTTGAATCATGATTATGGTTTCTGGGTATGTTAGGCCAGCAGAGAAGGTCTTGCTGCACCACTGACATTTAAAAGATGTTGTTTTGTTATCCCTTACGGTATGTATTGAAATGACAGAAAAAGGCCTTTGCACCTCCACTTCGACGCCGCTGGCCACAAAATGCCGGCTTGCTTGAAACCCCATAGAGCATGGGTGTCAAACTCTGGCCCCCGGGCCAAATTTGGCCCGCCGTGTATTTTCATTTGGCCCTTGAGGCAATATCAAATTAACATTAGAGCTGAAAAACAGCGGCGGTGTCGCTGTAACACCGCATTCACCGCTAATACTCATACTTGCTAAACTCCCCCAGTCCCCCCCCCCCCCCCCCCCAACCCCCCCACCCGATTTTCCAAGGAGACTCCCAAATTTCAGTGCCCCTCACGAAAATCACAGGGGGCAACCATTCTCTCAAATTTCTCCCGATTCCCACCTGGACAACAATATTGGGGGCGTGCCTTAAAGGCACTGCCTCAAGCGTCCTCCAAAACCTTTAGTCACGTCCGCATTTCCTACGTGAAAACGGCGTCCCGGCCTAGTCACGTGATATATGTGGCTTTTACACACACCCACGCTAATGCAATGCAAGCTTGGTCAACAGCCATACAGGTCACACTGAGGGTGGCCGTATAAACAACTTTAAGACTGTTACAAATATGCGCCACACTGTGAACCAACACTAAACGAGGATGACAAGCAAATTTCGGGAGAACATCCGCACTGTAACACAACATAAACACAACAGAACAAATACACAGGATCCCTTGCAGCACTACCTCTTCCTGGACGCTACAAATTTAAAAAATGTATTATTAGCCTGTGGGAAAAGTTTATTTTGATATTTACCTGAGAAGGCTGCAAATAGAAAAGAGGCGTTCAATTTCTATTTAAATTTGATTTGATATGCCATTGCTATTTTTCAATTAGTATTATTTGAAACTCAATTTTGCATGTCACTATAAAGTTATATAAGTCTCGCTTTTTCAATATTCAATGCAAAACTTGTTTGGGTCCCTATTAAAAGGTTAATTTGTTGAACCTTGGCCCGCGGCTTTGTTCAGTTTAAAATGTTGGCCCACTCTGTATTTGAGTTTGACACCCCTGCCATAGAGGTTGCCACGCCAATTCAAAATACGGCCATTTCAAATGAAGACCTGTGAAGTCGTATATTATTCAGTATGTATTTTATTGTTATGTATATAAAGTACGATTCACATTCATGAAATATATATGTATATATATATATTGCCATAATAGAAATACAACAGTTAAGGAAAAACAGGACTGTAAAATGAAAACAAAATGTGTGGATTCGCACCCCAAATCATACCCAAACCGGATCCACACAAGGTTTTGTTTCTTAAAATTTTTAAATCACTATCCATTTCTTATGTATACAAAGTATTTGGCTACATGATCGCTCTACCAACAGGCGGAGTAAATGATTTTCAGTATAGAAGCTTTCACTCGTTCTACAAGACAGTGTACCGCAGCATTAGTCGGGTCAGAGTTCACTGGCGTTGGATCGGGTTGAGGTCAGGGTTCTGTGCAATTTGTTCCACTCGAACCCAACCGAGCATGCTTCAGACTATGCTCGCACAGAAAACGTAGTGTATATATCATTATTTTGAGTAATATCTTGAACCCAATAGCACCGGTGGCTGCAGCAAACTTTTGTCTCTCGTTTACCTCCAAACCTAGACTTTGTCTGCCTAACTGAAGCGAAATTTGGAGAATGATGGACTATCCAAGTCATCACTGGAGGCTGCAGGGAGGAGCAGTAGTCCCGTACTGGTGTCCTTCTTACACTTATCCATGGCCTGCTTGTAAGATATTTTCTCTTTGGTGATGGGGTCAACCAGCACTTTTGCGTAGGAGGAATCGTCTTGCAGGTCTTCCGCCATCTTGCTGTCGATCACATTACTTGCTTGAGCTTCCTGAAGAGTGAGGCGGCCAGCTTTAGTCGGATCAACCAACCCTCCGGTCAGGTACTGCGCCTCAAAGTACCACCGGGCGCTTTCCTGGGGTATGTACCCTTTTTGTGCCGCTCGTCCCACAGAGAGACGCTCTTTGGTGAGGGGATCTTCGATCCCGGTAAAGGCCTTCTGAGCGTTGAGGAGCTTGTACATTTGTGCGTTGTCGATGAGGCCATGTTCAGCTGCTTTGTGGACGGATAGCTTGTCCTTCTTGGTGAGATCCACAATTCCCCCTGAGGCCGCCTGTGCTTCCAGAAGCTTCAGAGCTGTGTCGGCATCTATGAGCTTCCGAGTCAAAGCGCTTCTCACAGACATGCGGCTTCCTGTGGTGGTGTCAAATACGCCAGATATCGGGTATTGCTCATCACCCATTGAACTAACGAGGTTGTTGACACTGTCACTATGACTGTTTAGACTAGTGTAGGATGACCTCATGGAAGTTGACATAGAGTTTAGGGGAGAAAGTGGGGAGGATTTCATAGGGGACTTTGGGCTTGTCAACGGTGCTGCAAATGGGGAGGATTTCAAAGGGGACTTTGGGCTTGTTAATGGTAGAGCAAATGGTTTTACAGTTTCTCCAGCCACAAGAAGAGCAAATTCAGAAATGGGCATATGGCCTTCCTTGTAGCGCATCACATCGTACTGGGTCAAGCGGCCAGTTTTCAGTGCATCTGTGACAGAATACTGCTTCCCACTCTTACGATCCTGCAGAATCGTCGTTTCCCCATCCGGCCCCATGGAAGTGATTTCTTCCCAGTCACATTCCAGTTTGGACAGGTTTATGTACTGGTCGCGGTCGATTAACCCTTTAACATAGGCATCATGTGGATCCAAGTCTCTACCAGTGTCTGGATCCAAGATGGTGATCCTGGTCGAAAGGTTCGTCTCTCTCGTGTGAGTTTCAGCCTGTTCGTCTTTCCTTAAGCTTTCCTTCAGCTCAAGAATGAGCGCCTCTATTTGGTGGTGTTTGCTTTTTTCAGTCAGGATTTCTCTTTCCAGCCGTTGGATTTCCGAGGAGGCCCTGAGACTCCTCTGCTTTGCCATTTGGGTTCTTTCACTCATCAGCTTTGATTGTTGCTGGAAAGTGATGCTGATGTTTTGCATTTGAGTTTCTAGCAATTTAAGCTGTCTGAGAAGCTCCTCTTTTTCTTTCTGCAGATTATTTCTGTTGGTTACAAGAGTGGTCTCTTCATGAGTAGTCACAGATATAGAAGTCTCCAGATGGTTAAGTTTGAGTCTATAGGCCTGAAGGTTTTCTTCTACATCTCTTCTCAGATTTCTCTCCTGTGCAACAAGATTTCTCAAACGTTCCCACTCGGCCTCCACTGCTGGGTCCTTCTCCACACGGACAACCTCCCTGTAAACGACCTTCTCGGTTTTCTTCTCCTTTTCCAGAATCTCCAATTTCATCTTGATTTCTCTGATTTCTCTCTGCAAACGTTTCATTTGGTTTGCCTCCGCTTCCATTTCAACACGAGTTTCATTGATTAAGGTATCTAGCTTGGGGTCCCTCTCCACTTTCAGGACCTCCTCAATGACTATCTTTTCTGCAACAGGTTTTGGAGAAGTCTCTAGTTCATGAATCTGAGCTTTGATGGACCTGAGCTCTGATTCAATTTTGATCTTCTTCTGGCGTTCATTCATCTGAGCCAAGGTGTTCTCTTTTTCTTGAATCAGAGCTCTGAGTTGTCTAACCTCTATTTCAAGCTTCCTACGTGATTTGATTTCCTCGTCGAGAGACACGTTTAACCTCTCATGCTCCAAAATCTGTTTGGGATCCTTCTGAAGACGAACTATTTCCTGTACCACCATCTTCTCCTCTGGTTTCTGACGCTCAAGGACCAAGTATTGGTTCTGAAGATCAAAGAGACATTCTTCCGCACTGCGTCGTTTTTGGGTCTCTTCTCTAACAGTCCTCCGAAGTCTGTTAACCTCTTTTTCCAAAAGAGGGTCATTCTCATATTTGATCATCTCTCTATTCACAAGCTTTGTCTCCACTTTGGATTTTTTAACTTTCAACTCATCTCTTTCTTTGCGCAGACGCATCAGCAGCTCAAGAGTGGTATCGTAGTTGACTTGAAGACGTGAAGCTTGGTTATTTAAGCGCTGTAGTTCCCTGATGACCTCTGGACTTTTCTCTTCTTTGATAATATCCTGAGTCTTTTCCTTGTACTCGACCTTGGGTTTCTGAGCACGCAGAGTGGTCAGTGTGGTCATCACCATGTTAGTTTCTTGCTCCACAGTCATGCGTTTTCGATTACAATCTTGCAGCTCATTCCTCAGACGTAACAGCTCCATTTCTGTTTCAGGGTCAACTCTTAAAATCTCATTGATGACCTCTTTAACTTCATACTTAGGTCGCAGCTTCTCCACTTCACCATACCGTAACTGGAGTTGGGTCAGGTCTTTGAGCAAGATAACATTTTCATCCTTTTCTTCCTCCAAGGCCATGTGTAGTTTCTTTGACTCTTCTAGCGATTCTGGATCTTGTTGAACCTTCTTCACCACCTTACTGACAATCTTCGGTTCAATGGTGGGAATGACCCTTTCTAATGTGTTTATCTGGCTCCTCAGGCTGAATATACTGTTATTGAGTGACAGGCATTGGGATTCTCCCGCTGCAATATCATTCTTGAATGTGAAAACAGCTTTAAGCATCTCTGGATCCTTTTCAAGCCTCACCACTTCTTTCTTCACAACCTTCTCCCTGATTTTGGGTTTCTTCTGAAGCAGAAGCTTTAGCTCATTTTTCACATGAACGGTCTCAGAACTTACTGTTTGGATCTCCATTCGTATTCTCTGCATCTCACTCCGCATCTTGTCAGCTTCTATCTCCAGCTGGGGGTCTCTTTCATATTCAGTTACCTCTCTGGTTAACAGTTTAGGTTCAACACTGGTAATCTGACTTTCCATTTGAATGATTTTGTTGCCAAGTATCTCTATTTCCGAATTAGTTTTTGACCTCTTCAATTCTTCATCTCTGATTTTGCTTCTCAGAGACTGTAGATCAGCCTCTAATTTCGGATCACGGTAGTACTCGACCACCTCTGTCTCCTCTAACCTCTCCACTCCTTTCCTACTTTTCAAAGACAGGTATCTCTGCCTGTATGTTTCCAGGTCATTTTCAGCATGTAAACGACGGGACATCGCTTCTTTCAGGTCGATCTTCAAGACGTCTGCCTCTTCCATGTCTTGCCTCTGGCTCTGTAGTTGCAGCTGGTGGTTAACCACCACACTGCTGACCCTCTCTTCATTCTGTTCACAAAGTACACAGGAGAAAAAACGATTATCTATCCACTAAAGGCTTTGTTGCTGGATGATATGACAGCTGGCCGTGACATCGTACCAGTTTTACTTGCCTACAGATGTCTTTTAATTCAGGGCATCCATCAGAAGTTGGCCACATTTGAGGGCTGGTTATGTTATAACAATACACTATGGCTTCCATAGTTCAAAGGCTTCTTGAATGTTTGTTGTAACCGTGGTTTAAGAGACGTGTTTTTGACATGGTGCAAAATACTTCATTTCAAACAACATTCACTTGTAGTATCTCGTTAAAGACAACGACATTTCATAACAACACACGACTGTTGCTAGAAGCATCATCCTTTTTTCCTTATGGCTGCTGGTTTTGTAATTGGAATCAATCATTTCTCACATCAGCGCGGCTTACCCTGAGAAGGATGTTCTTGGCTGTCCCCATCTGGTTGAGAAGCTGCTCATTCTCTGCAGACACCTCAGCAAAACGGTTCAGTAAGTCTTTTTCCTTTAAATCAAACAAACACCATGTTTGGACGAGGTCCTTTTAGTTATGTTGCTGTGACCACCTTTTGAGAATTTACCTTTCTCTGGATGGCGTGGGCCATGGTCGAACTTTGAGGTTTTTTCAAAATGAGTTCATCGACGTCATCTTCGTCACCCTCTTCGTCGTCATTATCATTCAAAGTGCTGTGGTACGTCTTGGATTGGATTTCGTATTCCTGCAAAGTACATGTGTTTACCCATGACTACATGACTAACGCAATTGGTAAATGACAATCATCTAACTTACATTTAAGGTGTTCTGGAGTTCACGGGAAAGCTCCTGGATTCGGCGCATATCGCCTGATTTCCTCTGAATGTCTTCCATCAAATTCTAGACATTAGACATTGTTTAAGGACAACTGATAAGAAAAGGTTGGTTCATAGTTGGCAATAAATGCTTTGATCTCACCTTCTGAGAGCTGTGCTTGGCAGTTATCTGCGCCACGCCATCAGTGGGTTGGATTGTGTTGTTTGGCACATTGACCAAAAAGAAATCCAGTGACTGAGCGCTACTCTGGAAGTCTTGGTTTTTATTGCTTGCTTCTTTTATTAAAGTATTCCTACAGAAACATGAGCACATAGAGGCTTACCACTAATAGCATGCAAATACAGTGACAATAATGACACAAAGTGGATCTTCTAAAGTTAAAAATGATCCCTCCCAACACCTCCTGATTTGTTGACATTACTCTTTCCCTTAAGAAATAAAAAAGTTGAATTGTCCAGAGACAAACTGTAAAAAAAATCATTAAACCTTTACTATCACGATCATGTGTATTAACTGTATTCAGGGTAAATGCTATTGACAGTTTAACAATAACAACACAATATTTAAACTAGTTCCTTACTCTCTTGTTTGAGTAAAACAAAGTCAATACTACACACAAACTAAACAAAGGCTACTGCTATTTAAATCCTGCCATCAAAGTCCTCCTTTGTCCAGGGAATTATTCCTTGAATTTGTAATCATTTACAAACCCTGTTTCCATATAAGTTCGGAAATTGTGTTAGATGTAAATATAAACTGAATACAATGATTTGCAAATCCTTTTCAACCCATATTCAAATGAATGCACTCTGAAGACAAGATATTTGATGTATAAACTCATAAACTTTATTTTTTTGGGGCAAATAATAATTAACTTAAAATTTAATGGCTGCAACATGTGCCAAAGTAGTTGGGAAAGGGTATGTTCACCACTGTGTTACATCACCTTTTCTTTTAACAACACTCAATAAATGTTTGGGAACTGAGGAAACTAATTGTTGAAGCTTTGAAAGTGGAATTATTTCCCATTCTTGTTTTATGTAGAGCTTCAGTCGTTCAACAGTCCGGGGTCTTCGCTGTCGTATTTTACGCTTCATAATGCGCCACACATTTTCCATGGGGGACAGGTCTGGACTGCAGGCGGGCCAGGAAAGTACCCTCACTCTTTTTCTACAAAGCCACGCTGTTGTAACACGTGCTGAATGTGGCTTGGAATTGTCTTGCTGAAATAAGCAGGGGCGTTCATGAAAAAGACGATGGCAGCATATGTTGTTCCAAAACCTGTATGTACCTTTCAGCATTAATGGTGCCTTCATATATGTGTAAGTTACCCATGCCTTGGCCACTAATGCACCCCCATACCATCACAGATGCTGGCTTTTCAACTTTGCGTCGATAGCAGTCTGGATGGTTCACTTACCCTTTGGTCCGGATGACACGAGGTCGAGTATTCCCAAAAAACTATTTGAAATGTGTACTCGTCAGACCACGGTACACTTTTCCACTTTGCATCAGTCCATCTTAGATGATCTCTGGCCAGAGAAACCGGCGGCGTTTCTGGATGTTGTTGATAAATGGCTTTCGCTTTGCATAGTAGAGCTTTAACTTGCACTTACAGATGTAGCGACCAACTGTATTTAGTGACAGTGGTTTTCTGAAGTGTTCCTGAGCCCATGTGGTGATATCCTTCAGAGATTGATGTCGGTATTTGATACAGTGCCGTCTGAGGGATGGAAGGTCACGGTCATTCAATGTTGGTTTCCGGCCATGCCGCTTACGTGGAGTGATTTCTCCAGATTCTCTAAACCTTTTGCTGATATTATGGAACGTAGATGTTGAAATCCCTAAATTTCTTGCAATTTCACTTTGAGAAACGTTGTTCTTAAACTGTTTGACTATTTGCTCACGCAGTTGTGGACAAAGGGGTGTACCTCGCCCCATCCTTTCTTGTGAAAGACTGAGCATTTTTTGGGAAGCTGTTTTTCTACCCAATCATGGCACCCACCTGTTCCCAATTAGCCTGCACACCTGTGGGATGTTCCAAATAAGTGTTTGATGAGCATTCCTCAACTTTATCAGTATTTATTGCCACCTTTCCCAACTTCTTTGTCACGTGTTGCTGGCATCAAATTCTAAAGTTAATGATTATTTGCACAAAAAAAAAATGTTTGAGTTTGAACATCAAATATGTTGTCTTTGTAGCATATTCAACTGAATATGGGTTGAAAAGGATTTGCAAATCATTGTATTCTGTTTATATTTACATCTAACACAATTTCCCAACTCATATGGAAACGGGGTTTGTAAAAAAAAAAAAAAAGTTCTCTTATAACTCTGGTATCAATCATACGCTAATACTCTCTTTGGTATCGACATCATTAATTCCTAGATCGATTCACCCGACCTTGCATGTTGTTTACCTCCAGCTGCGACATTGCTGACACGTCAACAGTTGCCGTTATTAGCTTTGAGCTTAGTTCCAATAATCGAGTAATTTGAATAAAACACTTTATGCGTATTTAGTTGAAAACAGAAAAGTGGATGGTGAGATGGACAGGCGGATCGGTGCGGCGTCTTCAGTAATGCGGACGCTGTATCGATCCTTTGTGGCGAAGAAGGAGCTGAGCCGGAGGGCAAAGCTCTCAATTTACCGGTCGATCTACGTTCTCATCCTTACTTATGGTTATGAGCTTTGGGTTATGACCGAAAGGACAAGATCACGGGTACAAGCGGCCCAAATGAGTTTGGGTCTCTCCCTTATAGATAGGGTGAGAAGCTCTGCCATCCGGGAGGAGTTCAAAGTAAAGCCGCTGCTCCTCCACATGGAGAGGAGCCAGATGAGGTGGTTTGGGCATCTGGTCAGAATGCCACCTAAACGCCTCCCTAGAAAGGGGTTTAGGGCATGTCCAACTGGTAGGAGGCCACGGGGAAGACCCAGGACACGTTGGGAAGACTATGTCTCCTGGTTGGCCTGGGAAAGCCTCGGGATCCCCCAGGAAGAGCTAGACGAAGTGGCTGGGGAGAGTAAACTCTGGGCTTCCCTGCTTAGGTTGCTGCCCCCGCGACCCCACCTTGGATAAGCGGAGGAAGATGGATGGATGGATAGTTGAAAACTGTTGAAATCAGTTACCTTCATTTTTTATTAATACATCTACATCATCAGGATTAAAATTGCATGTTTGACATGTGTGCGTTGATAGGAAATAATATCAAATAATTAAAAAAATAGTAACCACACAGATCACGCCACCTACAGTACACATTAAGACTCTAGACCAGGGGTTCTCAAAATTTTTTACCAAGTACCAACTCAGAAAAAACATGGCCCACATTAAAATACTGTAGCAAGGTAGGCCTACGTATTTATTAAAAACAGAGCAGAGGTTTTATTTAATCATTTGGACACTGTAACATTACACACTGCGATTGACTATAGGAAAGTAAACCATTGTTCTTTGGGGCGGTATTGCCCGGTGGATTGAGTGGCCGTTCCAGCAACTTGAGGTTTCCAGGTTCGATTCCCGCTTTCGCCTAGTCACTGCCGTTCTGTCCTTGGACAGGACACTTTACCCACCTGCTCCCAGTGCCACCCACACTGTGTTAAATGGAACTTAGATATTGGCTTTCACTATGTGAAGCGCTTTGAGTCACTAGAGAAAAGCGCTATATAAATATAATTCACCTCACTATTTTGATTTTTTTTTTTTTTGACATACCACTAAATGGAGTCTGTGTACCACTGGTGGTACATGTAGTGAAGTGAATTATATTTATATAGCGCTTTTCTCTAGTGACTCAAAGCGCTTTACATAGTGAAACCCAATATCTAAGTTACATTTAAACCAGTGTGGGTGGCACTGGGAGCAGGTGGGTAAAGTGTCTTGCCCAAGGACACAACGGGAGTGACTAGGATGGCGGAAGCGGGAATCGAACCTGCAACCCTCAAGTTACTGGCACGGCCGCTCTACCAACCGAGCTATGCCGCCCCATGTACCACAGTTTGAGAATACAGGTCTAGACTCTTTATCAAAGTACTTGTTAATTTCCTGTTAACAGCTGCTTTTGCAACATGTTTCCATCTACACTTCTTAAAGTTGACCTACTCAGTGGCCTAGTGGTTAGGGTGTGAGTTCAAACCCCGGCCGAGTCATACCAAAGACTATAAAAATGGGAGCCATTGCCTCCCTGCTTGGCACACAGCATCAAGGGTTGGAATTGGGGGTTAAATCACCCAAAAATATTTCCGGGCGCGCCCACCGCTGCTGCTCACTACTCTCACCTCCCAGGGGGTGAACAGGGATCAAATGCAGAGGACAAATTTCACCACACCTAGTGTGTGTGTGTGTGTGTGTGTGTGTGTGAGACAATCATTGCTACTTTAACTTTACAAAACACTTATTTCTTGGTTTTGTGTCAAAGTAGCTTTCGGTTCGCTTTGCTGTTAGCATGACTGTTCCTGGCTAGCTGTTGCCTTGTGGTCAAAATGTTTAGCCTATATCTTAATCTACTAAAAAATGCACTTTAATTAACATACTTATTTGCTTAGACCAGGGGTAGGGAACCTATGGCTCTAGAGCCAGATGTGGCTCTTTTGATGACTGCATCTGGCTCTCAGATAAATCTTAGCTGACATTGCTTAACACGATAAGTAATAAACAATTCCGCCGGTAATCACAGTGTTAAAAATAACGTTAAAATTATAAAAAATTCTCATGCATTTTTGTCCAACAATCCATTTTCTATCGCACCTGTTCAAGAAGTCGCTTTAATTGTAAGAAGTATCATATTTATTATTGGTTAGCTTTGGAATAACAATGTTATTATCTTGGGGGCTGCGTGGCGATGTTGGTAGAGTGGCTGTGCCAGCAATCTGAGGGTTACTGGTTCAATCCCCACCTTCTACCATCTTAGTCACATCCGTTGTGTCCTTGAGCAATACATTTCACCCTTGCTCCTAAAGCAGGGGTGTCAAACTCAAATACAGAGTGGGCCAAAATTTAAAACTGAACGAAGCCGCGGGCCAAGGTTGAACAAATTAATCCTTTAATAGGGACCCAAACAAGTTTTGCATTGAATATTGACCAAGCAAGGCTTATATAACTTTATAGTGACATGCAAAATCGAGTTTTAAATAATAATAATTAAAAAAATATCAATGGCATATCAAATAAAATAAAAATACAAATTGAATGCCTCTTTTCGACGGCGGATTTGAGTTGGGGTGGGGTTTGGTGGTAGCCGGGGTGTATATTGTAGCGTCCCGGAAGAGTTAGTGATGCAAGGGGTTCTGGGTATTTGTTCGGTTGTGTTTATGTTGTGTTACGGTGCGGATGTTCTCCCGAAATGTGTTTGTCATTCTTGTTTGCTGTGGGTTCACAGTGTGGCGTATATTTGTAACAGTGTTAAAGTTGTTTATACGGCCACCCTCAGTGTGACCTGTATGGCTGCTGACCAAGTATGCCTTGCATACACTTGTGTGTGTGTATGAGCTGCATATATTATGTGAGTGGGCCGGCACGCTGTTTGTATGGAGGAAAAGCGGACGTGGCGACATGTAGAGAACGCCAAAGGTAGTGCTTTTACGGTCCGCCCCCAATATTATTGTCCGGGAGAAAATCGGGAGGGTTGACGAGTATTAGTGGTGAATGCGGTGTTACAGCGGCAGGCCAGCTCTAATGTTAATTTGATATTGCCTCAAGGGCCAAATGAAATTACACGGGGGCCAGAGTTTGACACCCATGTCCTAAAGGGTCCTAGTTAGCGCCTTACATGGCAGCTCCCGCCATCTGTGTGTGAATGTGTGTGTGAATGGGTGAATGTGGAAATAGTGCCAAAGCGCTTTGGGATCCTTAAAAAGGAGTAGAAAGGCGCTATAAAAGTACAACCATTTACCTTTTTTTTTTTTTTTTTTACCATTTATAAAAGGAATAAGAGGCTTATTATACTGTAAAAATGTTGGTCTTAAAAATGCACGCATTTAGTTGTATTCAGTGTTTAAAAAAAATCTTATATGGCTCTCACGGAAATAGATTTTGAAATATTTGGCTTTCATGGCTCTCTCAGCTATAAAGGTTCCCGACCCCTGGCTTAGACGATCGGCTCCACACTGTGTATGGAGACACATAATTAGCTGCTAGCCGCTTGTCAGCAGAAGGGCTGGGTGTTTGTGATCGACATTAAAGGCCTACTGAAAGCCACTACTACCCACCACGCAGTCTGATAGTTTATATATCAATGATGAAATATTGACATTGCAACACATGCCAATACGGCCGGTTTAGTTGACCAAATTACAATTTTAAATTTCCCGCGGAGTTTCTTGTTGAAAACGTCGCAGAATGATGACGCGTGATGTCTCGAGTTGGAGGAGACATATTAGCGCAGCACCAATTGCGGCTAAAAGTCGTCTCTTTTCATCGCGCAATCACACAGTATTCTGGACATCCGTCTTGCTGAATCTTTTGCAATTTGTTCAATTAATAACGGAGAAGTCAAAGTAGAAAGCTGGAGGTGGGAAGCTTTAGCCTTTAGCCACACAAACACAGTGTTTTCTTGTTTAAAATTCCCAGAGATGAAGCTTTACTATGGATCAGAGCGGTCAAGCGAACATGGTTCCCGACCACTTGTCAACCGGCATGTTTCGGTGAGAAAATTGTGGTAAAAAGTCGCCTCTTACCGGAGATCTGCGGAGCTTGCGCCGTCCATGCAGCTGCCGTGACTTCCCTCAGGTACTAGCCTCAAGACACACCCCTACGACTATCAGGTACTATTTAATTCAGTAAAACACTAGCAACACAATAGAAAGATAAGGGATTTCCCAGAATTATCCTAGTAAATGTGTGCGGCATGGCATAGTGGGTAGAGCGGCCGTGCCAGAAACCTGAGGGTTGCAAGTTCGCTTCCCACCTATTGACACCCAATTCGCTGCCGTTGTGTCCTTGGGCAGGACACTTCACCCTTGCCCCCGGTGCCGCTCACACTGGTGAATGAAAGATGAATGAATGATTTGGTGGTGGTCGGAGGGGCCGTAGGCGCAAACTGGCTGCCACGCTTCCGTCAAATGTAGCTTACCACCACCAGGTGTGAATGAATGATGAGTCCCACTTCTCTGTGAGCGCTTTGAGTATCTAACAATAGAAAAGCGCGATATAAATCTAATCCATTATTATTATTATTATAAAAACATCTGAATCGCTCCCAATGCAATCGCTTTTTATTTTTTACTTTATTGTATTTTTATTTTTTTTCTAGCCCTTCGCTATCAATAGCCTCAGCCATGAATCTTTCATCCTCGCTCAAGTTAATGGGGAAATTGTCGTTTTCTCGGTCCGAAGAGCTCTTGCTGTTGGAGGCTCCTATTATAATCAATGTGTGGATGTGATGTGATGTCACACCGGTGACGTCATCGTCTGCTACTTCTGGTACAGGCAAGGCTTTTTTATCAGCGACCAAAAGTTGCGAATTTTATCGTCGATGTTCTCTACTAAATCCTTTCAGCAAAAATATGGCAATATCGCGAAATGATCAAGAATGGACCTGCTATCCCCGTTTAAATAAGAAAATCTCATTTTAGTAGGCCTTAAAAGGGCATTAATTGTCACAAAAATCTATCCATACTGATCAACTGCCCTCCTTCCAAATTGAAGTGTAAAACTGTCACATAAGTGGGAGAACATTTTAACACGTGCATATACACCAATGGTGCACTTAAAATGTATTTGAAAGTCTCACCTTTCCTGGAGTTGATTATTGACATTGGTGAAGCGGTTCTTCAGATGTTTCACCTCACTCTCCTGGCGGCGGATGTCCGGACAGTACTCATTGAAGTTCTGCTGCAGGGAGCTGCACACTTGCTTGGTCATGTCCAAGTCCCTCCCCAATGTGTTCAAGTCGTCCTTCTTTAAGGCAACAGCCTGACGAATGTCCTGTTGGATGGCAGGGAGGCACCCGACAGACACAGCTTAAAGGGGAACATCATCACCAGACCTATGTAAGCGTCAATATATACCTTGATGGTGCAGAAAAAAGACCATGTATTTTTTTAACCGATTTCCGAACTCTAAATGGGTGAATTTTGACAAATTAAAGGGGAACATTATCACAATTTCAAAAGGGTTAAAAACAATAAAAATCAGTTCCCAGTGGCTTGTTGTATTTTTAAAAAAAAAATTCTAAATTTTACCGGTCTCGGAATATCACTAAATAAAGCTTTAAAGTGCTTGATTTTCACTATTTGCGATGCCACTATCCATTTCCCTGTGACGTCATACAGTGCTGCCAATGTAAACAAACAATGGGAATACCACAGAAAGATATAGTGAAATTAGCTCGGATTCAAACTCGGATTTCAGCGATTTAAGCGATTCAACAGATTACGCATGTAGTGAAACATATGGTTGGAGTATGAAAGTATTGAAGAAGAAACAATAGCTATTGATGCTATTCATAGCCACAGCATGGCCGAATAGCTGCGTTAGCATCGCCGGTAAAATGTGCGGACCAAACGATCAGGACTTTCGCATCTTGTGACACTGGAGCAACTTAAATCCATCGATCGGTAAGTGTTTGTTTCGCATTAAATGTGGGTGGAAGGAAATGTAATATAGTTGCAAATGCATCTGCAGGTTATCCATACATCTCTGTACCATGTCTGCTTTAGCACCGCCGGTAATAGCATGTTAGCATTGATTAGCGTAGCATGTTAGCATCGATTAGCTGGCAGTCAACATCAAAAAAACTCACCTTTGTGATTTCGTTGACTATCGTTGCAAATGCATTTGCAGGTTATCCATACAGTCTGGCAGTCACGCCGCAACCAAATATGTCTGATTAGCACATTAGTCAACAACATCAACAAAACTCACCTTTGTTATTTCGTTGACTTTATTGTTGTAAATGCATCTGCAGGTTATCCATACATCTCTGTGCCATTTCTGCCTTAGCATCGCCAGTAAAATACTGAGACACTTTGGCACATTCAATGGGGATCTGGGGGAAGACACTTTTGCATCTTCGGGCCAGTGGTGCAACTTGAATCCCTCCCTGTTAGTGTTGTTACACCCTCCGACAACACACCGTCGAGGCATGATGTCTCCAAGGTTCCAAAAAATAGTAAAAAAAACGGAAAATAACAGAGCTGAGACCCGGTGTTTGTAATGTGTTGAAAATGAAAATGGCGGCTCTATTACCTCGGCGAAGTCACATTCTGACGTCATCGCCTCCAGCGCGATAAACAGAAAGGCGTTTGATTCGCCAAAATTCACCCATTTAGAGTTTGGAAATCGGTTAAAAAATATATGGTCTTTTTTATGCACCATCAAGGTATATATTGACGCTTACATAGGTCTGGTGATAATGTTCCACTTTAAACGCCTTTCTGTTCATCGGTCTTTTAGCGATGACGTCAGAACGTGACGTCACCGAGGTAATATAGCCGCCATTTTCATTTTCACATTACAAACACCGGGTCTCAGCTCTGTTATTTTCCGTTTTTTCGACTATTTTTTGGAACCTTGGAGACATCATGCCTTGTGGGTGTGTTGTCGGAGGGTGTAACAACACTAACAGGGAGGGATTCAAGTTGCACCACTGGCAAGAAATCTGCCGCCAGACCCCCATTGAATGTACCAGAGTGTCTGGCTGCGATGCTAAGACAGACATGGCACAGAGATGTATGGATAACCTGCAGATGCATTTGCAACCATAAAGTCAACGAAATCACAAAGGTGAGTTTTTTTGATGTTGTTGACTTATGTGCTAATCAGACATATTTGGTCGCGGCATGACTGCCAGCTAATCGATGTTAACATGCTACGCTAATCGATGCTAACATGCTATTTACGCTAGCTGTATGTACATTTGAAACTAGATACCCACATTTAATGCGAAACAAACACTTACCAATCAACGGATTTAAGTTGCTCCAGTGTCACAACATGCGAAAGTCCTGATCGTTTGGTCCGCACATTTTACCGCCGATGCTAATAAGGCAGCCATGCTATGGGCCACTTCATTAGGTACACCCATGGCCGAATATTGTCAATAGCTATTCGCTCAATAGCTTCAGTTTCTTCTTCAATTTCGTTTTCGCTATCTGCCTCCATACTCCGACCATCTGTTTCAATACATGCGTAGTCTGTTGGATTTCAGCGGCTTAAGCAATTCGAGTTTGAATCCGAGCTAATGTCGCTATATCTTGCTGTGGTAACCGCCATGATTGTTCGTATTGGCAGCACTGTATGACGTCACAGGGAAATGGACAGTCGAATCGCAAATAGCGAAAATCAAGAACTTTAAAGCTTTTTTAGGAAAATTCCGGGAGGTGTAAAATTTAGAAAAGAATTTCGAAAAATAAAACTAGCCACTGGGAACTGATTTTTATTGTTTTTAACCCTTTTGAAATTGTGACAATGTTCCCCTTTAAGTTCTGCTTGTTTTGGACTGGAAGTAACCCAGTGTCGGACATTTGAAGTTTGCACACCTGCAGCTGCCGCCCGCGGTTCATCAGAGCATTTGTTTGGTCTGGAATGGCGCCGTCTTTAACGAGCTGTTGCTCGAACCCGGAGACCGTGCCTTCTACCTTCTGCATCTGCCTCTCCAGGAACATGGAGGCTGAAGCTCTGTGTGAAGGGAAGTAGAGAACAAGCATTGTGTTTACCCAGCTCCTCCATTGTACTTTCTCTGAGCTCATCTTACTTTTTATCATAAAGATCAATCAGGCTGTTGATGTCGTCCATTTTGCTGTTGGCAGCAGCCAGTTTGAGTGGCAAGATTGAAGCGTGCGGTCCGAGTGGTTTCTTGGCCAGAACGGGCTCCAAGTCTCTCTGAATGGCAGACTTCTCTGACTCGAGCTTCCTCGCTGTCTGGGCGGATTTCTAGAGTATAACCACATGATGGATGCTCATGAATATTCCCATTGTTCCAGGTCAGGGTATTCCCCAGGCCTTGAATCGATCGATTGCAAACGGACAGTTCATAGAAGACATTTCGAAGGCTTCATCAGTTCATGCTCACTGACTCAGATAGGACAGCTGTAGTCTAAGGGCCTGGTATTTATCATCACATGAGGGGTGTTGGATTTGGTTGTCTTTTTATTACCTAGTCAGATTTTAGAACAGCTAAAGTGTGAGCCTTTTACATAGACCTTGAATTTGGAATGTGTGAATGAAGACATAACAATCTGTTATCTCAACTGTCCGAAGTAGGGAGGAGAAGAAGAGGGGCGGGTGAGAGTGAGTGAGGAGGGAGAAACTGCCATTTTAGGATTAGATCAATTTGGACCGAGCTTTGAAATGTTGTATCTAGATTGATCTCCCAAGGCGTATGGTAATAAAAAAGAAAAATGAGCAACCTCTGTTTCTGATTGATTTAAAACCAGCTTATGTGTCATCAAACAATCTGGGGGCGTTGACCGAAGGAAGAACAGGTCCAAAACGCAACAGGGGACATGCCCAGACAAGGATGGTTTCGCTCTATTGTGGTGTAAAGTGACAGTTGACGAGAGATGAATGGATGTGAGGCAAAACGTCTTCTGAGACGATCTACACCAGGGGTCACCAACGCTGGCACCAGGTCGCCCGTAAGGACCAGATGAGTCGCCCGCTAGCCTGTTCTAAAAATAGCTCAAATAGCAGCACTTACCAGTGAGCTGCATCTATTTTTAAAATTGTATTTATTTACTAGCAAGCCGGTTTCGCTTTGCTCGACATTTTTGTTTCTAAGAGAGACAAAACTCAAATAGAATTTGAAAATCCAAGAAAATATTTTAAAGACTCGGTCTTCACTTGTTTAAATAAATTCACTTATTTTTTTAACTTTGTTTCTTATAACTTTCAGAAAGACAATTTTAGAGAAAAAATACTACCTTAAAAAGGATTTTAGGATTTTTAAACACATGTACCTTTTTACCTTTTAAATTCCTTCCTCTTCGTTCCTGACAATTTAAATCAATGTTCAAGTAAATATTTTTTTTTATTGTAAAGAATAATAACACTACTGATGATGCGCACCCGTAAATTATTTTATCCTTCAGGTCTTCCATTCACGTTCACTGTTCACCTACAAGGCCACCAAGTCTATGTGCTCGCAAAGGATGCAAACACCTCATTCTGTTTTTAATTTGTTTTAGGAGTCTTTTTACGTGTTTTTTAGGAGTATCTTTACATGTTTTAGGAGTCTTATTATGTGTTTTAGGAGTCTTATTATGTGTTTTAGGAGTAATATACGTTTAAGATGTCACTGTGCATCTCTTCGGAGTCATTTTATGTGTTTTGGAGTCGTTTTTAAAGTTTTAGAAGTTGATTGTTGTGTTTTTAAATGTTTTACTAGTCATTTTAATGTGTTAAGACATTTTATGCATTTGTGTTTCGCACAAGAGGTTGAACATCTTACTCTGTGTTTTCTGGAATAATTTTAATTTAATTCTTCATTTTACCTTCTGTTTTTTCAACGAAGAATATTTGTGAATTATTTCTTCAAACTTATTATAATTAAAATTAAAAATACATATATTCTGGCAAATCTATAAAATCTTTAGAAACTAATTTAAATCTTATTTCAAAGTCTTTTGAATTTCTTTTCAAATTTTTGTCCTGGAAAAACTAGAAGAAATAATGATTTGTCTTTGTTAGAAATATAGCTTGGTCCAATTTGTTAAATATTCTAACAAAGTGCTAGTAAATAAATACAATTTAAAAAAAATAGAAGCAGCTCACTTGTAAGTGCTGCTATTTGAGCAATCTGAGGGTTCCTGGTTCGATCCCCAGCTTCTACCAACCTCATCACGTCGTTATGTTCTTGAGCAAGACACTTCAACCTTGCCCCTGATGGGTCGTGGTTAGTTAGGCCCTTGCATGGCAGCTCCCTCCATCAGTGTGTGATTGGATGAATGTGGAAATAGTGTCAAAGCGCTTTGAGTACCTTAAAGGTAGAAAAGCTCTATACATGTATACCCCATTTACCATTTAATACGAGACGGATCGGCCAAGGAACCCCCACATACGTTATACCATCGGAAAGGTCTCACTCGCGCCTACGGCGATTGGATTTTAATCTATTTAAAACATGTCATCAAAATTCTAAAATTAATCTTAATCAGGAAAAATTACTAATGATGTTCCATAAATAATTTTTAAAATTTTTTCAAAAAGATTCGAATTAGCTAGTTTGTTCTTCTTTTTTTCGGTTGAATTTTGAATTTTAAAGAGTCGAAATTGAAGATAAACTATGATTCAAAATTTAATTTTCATTTTTTCCAGTTTTCTCCTCTTTTAAACCGTTCAATTAAGTGTTTTTTTCATCCTTTATTCCCTACAAAAAAACTTCCGTAAAAGGAAAGAAAATGTACGACGGAATGACAGACAGAAATATCCATTCTTTAATATATCGATTTAAATTGAGCAAATTGGCTATTTCTGGCAATTTATTTAAGTGTGTATCAAACTGGTAGCCCTTTGCATTAATCAGCACCCAAAAAGTAGCTCTTGGTTTCAAAAAGATTGGTCTAAATAGTCCAATTGCGACAGATTCAATGCCTCGAGAAAACTAATGGTGGATATAACCATTAGGGCAGTGGCATTTGGGCATTTGCTGCCAGGCCAGAGAGAAACATTAAATAGTTTATAAAGGACTGCACTTTCTTGACTTATCCTTGGCCTGTCCCACCAGACCAGGGGTGTCAAACTTATTTTCATTGAGAGCCACACCGCAGTCATGGCTGCCTATAGAGGGTCACTTGTAACAGTAAATAATTCAGGAATTTGCCTATGAATTTGAATATTTTACATTTTTTTAACGTAAAGAGTAAAAAAAAAAAATGTGGATTTGACCACTGTTTTTTTTCACAGAAAAAAACTAGCAGCTTGGTTGCCAGACATTTACTGTAAAATGTTTTTTTATTATTATTTTGACTACATATTATTGTACCGCTGTTTAATTTTAGTTTGGCAACTCAGCTGCCAGTTTTTTAACATAATAAAATGCGGTACCATGAAAGCATCAACAGTGTATTTAAAAACAACAACAAACTGACAGCTCAGTCGACAGAATTTTACTGTAAAAAACAAACATTGGTTGTTTTTCTTTTAACTTACAGTAATGTTCTGTAAAAAACTCCATTTTACAGTAAAATCTATTGGTCATTTCTCCAATGTACAATTTGATGGATAACGTGCTTCGAAACCATAAGTTAAGCAGATATTTAAGTATTTATTTGGATTTTGACCAACAAAATTAGATAATTTTTGTTGCAATATTAGACACACTTTTTTCCCCTGTCAAAGTAGAAAAAAAACCCCATTGGGAATAAGCGGTAGAAAATGGATGGATGAACAGTCCATAGTGGATCTAACATAATAGTGAGAGTCCAGTCCATAGTGGATCTAACATAATAGTGAGAGTCCAGTCCATAGTGGATCTAACATAATAGTGAGAGTCCAGTCCATAGTGGATCTAACATAATAGTGAGAGTCCAGTCCATAGTGGATCTAACTTAATAGTGAGAGTCCAGTCCATAGTGGATCTAACATAATAGTGTGAGAGTCCAGTCCATAGTGGATCTAACATAATAGTGTGAGAGTCCAGTCCATAGTGGATCTAACATAATAGTGTGAGAGTCCAGTCCATAGTGGATCTAACATAATAGTGTGAGTCCAGTCCATGGTGGATCTAACATAATAGTGTGAGTCCAGTCCATGGTGGATCTAAGATAATAGTGTGAGAGTCCAGTCTATAGTGGATCTAACATAATAGTGTGAGAGTCCAGTCCATAGTGGATCTAACATAATAATGTGAGAGTCCAGTCCATAGTGGATCTAACATAATAGTGAGAGTCCAGTCCATAGTGGATCTAACATAATAGTGAGAGTCCAGTCCATAGTGGATCTAACATAATAGTGTGGGAGTCCAGTCCATAGTGGATCTAACATAATAGTGTGAGTCCAGTCCATGGTGGATCTAACATAATAGTGTGAGTCCAGTCCATGGTGGATCTAACATAATAGTGTGAGTCCAGTCCATGGTGGATCTAACATAATAGTGTGAGAGTCCAGTCTATAGTGGATCTAACATAATAGTGTGAGAGTCCAGTCCATAGTGGATCTAACATAATAGTGAGAGTCCAGTCAGTAGTGGATCTAACATAATAGTGTGAGAGTCCAGTCCATAGTGGATCTAACATAATAGTGTGAGAGTCCAGTCCATAGTGGATCTAACATAATAGTGAGAGTCCAGTCCATAGTGGATCTAACATATAAGTGAGAGTCCAGTCCATAGTGGATCTAACATAATAGTGTGAGAGTCCAGTCCATAATGGATCTAACATAATAGTGAGAGTCCAGTCCATAGTGGATCTAACATAATAGTGTGAGAGTCCAGTCCATAGTGGATCTAACATAATAGTGTGAGAGTCCAGTCCATAGTGGATCTAACATAATAGTGTGAGAGTCCAGTCCATAGTGGATCTAACATAATAGTGAGAGTCCAGTCAGTAGTGGATCTAACATAATAGTGTGAGAGTCCAGTCCATAGTGGATCTAACATAATAGTGTGAGAGTCCAGTCCATAGTGGATCTAACATAATAGTGTGAGTCCAGTCCATGGTGGATCTAACATAATAGTGTGAGTCCAGTCCATGGTGGATCTAACATAATAGTGTGAGAGTCCAGTCTATAGTGGATCTAACATAATAGTGTGAGAGTCCAGTCCATAGTGGATCTAACATAATAATGTGAGAGTCCAGTCCATAGTGGATCTAACATAATAGTGAGAGTCCAGTCCATAGTGGATCTAACATAATAGTGAGAGTCCAGTCCATAGTGGATCTAACATAATAGTGTGGGAGTCCAGTCCATAGTGGATCTAACATAATAGTGTGAGTCCAGTCCATGGTGGATCTAACATAATAGTGTGAGTCCAGTCCATGGTGGATCTAACATAATAGTGTGAGAGTCCAGTCTATAGTGGATCTAACATAATAGTGTGAGAGTCCAGTCCATAGTGGATCTAACATAATAGTGAGAGTCCAGTCAGTAGTGGATCTAACATAATAGTGTGAGAGTCCAGTCCATGGTGGATCTAACATAATAGTGTGAGAGTCCAGTCTATAGTGGATCTAACATAATAGTGTGAGAGTCCAGTCCATAGTGGATCTAACATAATAGTGAGAGTCCAGTCAGTAGTGGATCTAACATAATAGTGTGAGAGTCCAGTCCATAGTGGATCTAACATAATAGTGTGAGAGTCCAGTCCATAGTGGATCTAACATAATAGTGAGAGTCCAGTCCATAGTGGATCTAACATATAAGGGAGAGTCCAGTCCATAGTGGATCTAACATAATAGTGTGAGAGTCCAGTCCATAATGGATCTAACATAATAGTGAGAGTCCAGTCCATAGTGGATCTAACATAATAGTGTGAGAGTCCAGTCCATAGTGGATCTAACATAATAGTGTGAGAGTCCAGTCCATAGTGGATCTAACATAATAGTGTGAGAGTCCAGTCCATAGTGGATCTAACATAATAGTGAGAGTCCAGTCAGTAGTGGATCTAACATAATAGTGTGAGAGTCCAGTCCATAGTGGATCTAACATAATAGTGTGAGAGTCCAGTCCATAGTGGATCTAACATAATAGTGTGAGAGTCCAGTCCATAGTGGATCTAACATAATAGTGAGAGTCCAGTCCATAGTGGATCCAACATAATAGTGAGAGTCCAGTCCATAGTGGATCTTACATATAAGTGAGAGTCCAGTCCATAGTGGATCTAACATAATAGTGTGAGAGTCCAGTCCATAATGGATCTAACATAATAGTGAGAGTCCAGTCCATAGTGGATCTAACATACTAGTGTGAGAGTCCAGTCCATAGTGGATCTAACATAATAGTGTGAGAGTCCAGTCCATAGTGGATCTAACATAATAGTGAGAGTCCAGTCCATAGTGGATCTAACATAATAGTGTGAGAGTGGAGTCCATAGTGGATCTAACGTAATAGTGTGAGAGTCCAGTCCATAGTGGATCTAACATAATAGTGTGAGAGTCCAGTCCATAGTGGATCTAACATAATAGTGTGAGAGTCCAGTCCATAGTGGATCCAACATAATAGTGAGAGTCCAGTCAGTAGTGGATTTAACATAATAGTGTGAGAGTCCAGTCCATAGTGGATCTAAGAATAGTGTGAAAGTCCAGTCCATAGTGGATCGAACGTAATAGTGTGAGAGTCCAGTCCATAGTGGATCGAACGTAATAGTGTGAGAGTCCAGTCCATAGTGGATCTAACAATAGTGATAGAGTCCAGTCCATAGTGGAGCTAACATAATAGTGTGAGAGTCCAGTCCATAGTGGATCCAATATAATAGTGAGAGTCCAGTCCATAGTGGATCTAACATAATAGTGTGAAAGTCCAGGCCATAGTGGATCTAACATAATAGTGTGAAAGTCCAGTCCATAGTGGATCTAACATAATAGTGTGAGTTTCCAGATCCAACATAATAGTGAGAGAGTCCAGTCCATAGTGGATCTAACATAATAGTGGATGGATGTTAGCCGCTAAGTACCCAACCATGTGTTAAAGCAGCTCTTCCTGAGGGTGTTTCAGTGTTATAACTTCACCTTTTACCTTGAATTTTTACACCAAAATGCGTCCATTCTCCCTTTTCCGTCTACACACTGTGTTTGCTTGTAAGTACTCTGTGTGTGTGCGCTGACCAACATGCTCCTCCGCTTGTAAAACCAGCAACGTCACTACCTGACTACTCGCCGTCATGCCCCGGGAACCGGTACTTTTTAAACGGAGTATCCATCCATCTATCCATTTTCTACCGCTTAGTCCCTTTGGGGTCGTGGGGGGCGCTGGTGCCTATCTCAGCTACAATCGGGCGGAAGGCGGCGCACACCCTGGACAAGTCGCCACCTCATCGCAGGGCCAACACAGATAGACAGACAACATTCACACACTAGGGACCATTTAGTGTTGCCAATCAACCTATCCCCAGGTCAATGTGTTTGGAGGTGGGAGGGGCCTATCCCCAGGTGCATATCTTTGGAGGTGGGAGGGGCCTATCCCCAGGTGCATGTCTTTGGAGGTGGGAGGAAGCCGGAGTACCTGGAGGGAACCCACGCTTTCACAGGGAGAACATGCAAACTCCACACAGAAAGACGCACTAACCCCTCTGCCACCGTGAAGCCCAAACGGAGTATAGTACTGT